>NC_069502.1:556288482-556293482 GCF_027579735.1 Bombina bombina
TAGGTTAATGAGGGGGGCAGTTACATTACAGAAAAAATGTTGTTGTTTTTTAATAAAAAAAATGAGCATAATTTGAAGCAAACTGGGTACTGGCAGACAGCTGCCAGTACCTAAGATGGTGGAAAATAGGTAGAGGGGGAGAGGGTTAGAGAGCTGTTGGGGGTAAGGGGGATCCCACATTGCTGAAAATATATTAAAAAACTAGTTTAAAAAATTAACAACTTATTTTCATATTGGCAGACTTTCTGTAAGTACTTAAGATTGGGGTGATCATTGACAGGTGGGGGAGAGAAGAGAGCTGTTTGAGAGGGATCAGGTAGGGGTCAGGGGTGGGATGCGTCAGGTGGGAGGGTAATCTATACACTGAAGCTAACATTAACCCTACAAGCTACCTAATTAACCCCTTCACTGCTGGGCATAATACAAGTGTGGTGCGCAGATGCATTTAGCAGCCTTCTAATTACCAAAAAGCATTGCCAAAGCCATATTATATGTCTGCAATTTCTGAAAAGGGGATGAACAATTTATTTTATTTGATTGCATTTGGCGGTGAAATAGTGGCATGAAATATATTAAAATGGGCCTAGATCAATACTTTGGGTTGTCTACTAAAAAAAATATGTAGTTTTGATAGGTAAATATAAAAAAGGCTCTATTTCTGTTTAAATGGAGTGATAGCAAAATGCTAAAAATACTCTGGTCTTTTGGGGAAGTTTTAGTCTGAAATTCCCGGTCCTTTAAGGGTTTAAGGGGGTAAACATTGGGTTTTCTAAACTCAGGACAAAATTTAGAAACTATTTAGCATGGGTGTTTTTTGGTGGTTGTAGATGTGTAACAGATTTTACGGGTCAACGTTAGAAAAAATGTTGGGTTTTTTTTTCATCATATTTGATAAAACAAATTTTGATATATAGTAAATTATATGATATGATGAAATGGTATCTTTAGAAAGTCCATTTAATGGCGAGAAAAACTGTATATAAATAATATGTGTGGGTACAGTAAATGAATAAGAGGAAATTTACAGCTAAACACAAACACTGCAGAAGTGTAAAAACAGCTCCGGACCTTAACGGTAAGAAAATTAAAAAATGGTCTGGTCACTAAGGGGTTAAACAACTTTGCAGTTTACTTCTATTATTTTATTTGCTTCATTCTCTTGATATCATTTGTTGAAGGAGCAGCAATGCACTGCTGGTTTGTAATGACAATAGGTATATATACTGTATATGCAGCCACCAATAATAGAAGTAAATTGTTGTTTAAAATTGTATGCTATGTCAAATTATGACTTTACAGTCCCCTTAAGAAAAATCCTGAGATTCAAATATTACTGACACATTCAAATTTGTAGAAGTGCTTTGAGGCTATATGTGTGCTCGCTCTAGTAACTTTTCTTCCTGTATTTCCTTTGCCTGTACTGCTTTATCATATTTACAAACCTTTATTCTTCAAGGATGAATAATGTATTTTTTCTACTCCTTTCTCTACTGTTCATGTCAGGCATTCTTTGTCTTTACGTTCTCTGCGTTCCTATGTACTCACTTGCATGAACTGTTTACATAAGATGCTGTTACTATACTTGAATTGTAATTATAATAGTTTTTCACCTTATTAAAAGTGGCCGACCCTCAGAGGGAAAACAGGATGGGAATCTAGGTGGTGTATAGGGGGACTGAGATCCCGCCCCATTTCGTTTCACTATACCACGCTTCTTAATGACTGTACACCGGGTGTGCCGTGGCAGATACGAGCCTGGTGTCGTGAGCTCAACATTTCCATTTCTGAGGGCGACCTTGCTTATGCAATTACTCTCACTAAAAAGACACTTCATTGTGTCACAGTCTTTGAGACATATATGAAAGGTGTGTTGAAGTGGTATAGAGTCCCAACCCGATTGGCAGCGATGTACCCGTCCTCCACCAGAGAGTGCTGGAGACAGTGTAATTGTGAGGGCTCCGACCTTCATGTGTGGTGGAGCTGTCCAAAGGTTGCCCCCCTATGGAGAAAGATTGAATTATTACTTAGCTCCATGAACCTGGATGTCCACTTGACACCTGTGATGGCTTTGCTCCACATTCTTCCGAGATCTTTCTGCCTGAGCACCAAGAAGTTCATAATTTATGTCCTGGCAGCGACTAAACTGTGCATAGCTCGGGCATGGAAACAGACAGAGCCCCCAAATCTAAATGAGATCTGTGATGTGATAAATCACTTCGCTACCATGGAGAGATATGTCACCGGAGAAAACAATACCCTGAACTCTTACTGGGAGACGTGTTCTGACTGGTTTGAACTCCGATAAATGAGACCTACCAGCAGTGCGATCTACTCCTGAAACGCGAGGAGAGAGTTCATGTAGCCCCTCCCCCACTCCACCTCCTCCCCTCACTCCCCCCCCTTTTTCCTTTTTTTTTTTTTCTCTCTCTCTTTTCCTCCTCTTCCCCCCTTTTCTCTTTATCTCCTTCTTTACCCTCTATATGAGGGAGATGTGTATAACCGCTATTTATCAAGCTGTCTGGAAAATTAGTACGTGGGCCCTGTTGGCTCACATTCTATTCGCTCCCTTCCTAGGGCCAAATAATGCCCGGTATCTGATTTTTCTTTTTCTTTCTACATTAGCTATTATGTGAATATACACTGTTGACACACAAGTTCTAATGTTTCTGATTATTTCAGCAAGTGAACTGTATGTTTCTGTTAACCATACATATTGCTATAATTTTGTTTTAGATATGCTTTGCTGTAATGTTACTTTAATATTACTGTACGGTGAATTTCTATTTAATAAAGAAAAATATTTAAAAAAAAAAAAAAAAAAGTGGCCGTAAGATGTGTCTATTATAACCTCTTCTAACTAACCTATTCATTAGATCCCCTGCTTGTTTTTCATAGACTATATCTGATTGTGTATTCCTTCTTAGTCTTAATAACTGCCCCTTAGGTATCGATCTTATTAAATGATTTGGATGACATGATTGGGCAAGTAGAATAGTGTTATCTGAACTCTCCTTACGATAAGGGCTAGTCAAAATCTGAATATCCAGCTAACTTCCACAGAACGCCTATACCTACATCATGTCTTAGCTACACTCCCCTGGAACATTCAACTAAGTCCCATAGACTGCCTACGTCATGTCTTACCTATACTCCCCTGGAACGACAAGCTACCTTCCACAGAACGCCTACACAGCCCATGACCCTACCCCTTCTTACTCAGCCCCATCTGCAAAATGCGTGTGAGCTGCCACACTTTAACCTCCTGCATCCTGGTAAGGCTCTGGGAAATGTTGGGAGATATTCCAATTTTCACATTTTATTTACCGTACATTTTCTTAAATCTCATTTACAGTATTCTACATCTCATAATTACAGCAGTTTCCCAAGGCTCATATTTACAGTATTCTCCTATTTCCAGGCGCCAAGTTTTATAATTACAGCCATTGGGATTAGTAGGAAATGTCTATCAGCCAATGAAGATTGTCAGGAAGTACAAAACTAATGCTGCTGTATTTAACAAACAATGCCAATATATATAAACCTTGTTCTATCATATGAACTATAAAATACTTAGGAGTACAATGTCCCTCTAAATGGAATGCTTAATCAAACCTCAACTAACGTGTGTGTGTGTGTGTGTTTTATGTGCGTGTTTGTATGTATGTTTGTGTGTGTGTGTATATGCATGAGTTTATGCATGTGTGTGTGTGTGTGTATATAATGTGTATGTGTGTGTTTGTATATGTATGTATATATCTGTGTGTGTGTATATGCATGAGTTTATGCATGTGGGGGTGTATGTGTGTATATAATGTGTATGTGTGTGTTTGTATATGTATGTATATATCTGTGTGTGTGTGTATGCATGTGGGGGTGTATGTGTGCATATAATGTGTATGTGTGTGTTTGTATATGTATGTATATATCTGTGTGTGTGTGTATATGCATGAGTTTATGCATGTGGGGGTGTGTGTGTGTATATAATGTGTATATGTGTGTTTGTATATGTATGTATATATCTGTGTGTGTGTATATGCATGAGTTTATGCGTATGTGTGTGTTTGTATATGTATGTATATATCTGTGTGTGTGTGTATGCATGAGTTTATGCATGTGGGGGTGTATGTGTGCATATAATGTGTATGTGTGTGTTTGTATATGTATGTATATATCTGTGTGTGTGTGTGTGTATGCATGAGTTTATGCATGTGGGGGTGTATGTGTGCATATAATGTGTATGTGTGTGTTTGTATATGTATGTATATATCTGTGTGTGTGTGTGTATGCATGAGTTTATGCATGTGGGGGTGTATGTGTGTATATAATGTGTATATGTGTGTTTGTATATGTATGTATATATCTGTGTATGTGTATATGCATGAGTTTATGCATGTGGGGGTGTATGTGTGTATATAATGTGTATGTGTGTGTTTGTATATGTATGTATATATCTGTGTGTGTGTGTGTATATGCATGAGTTTATGCATGTGGGGGTGTATGTGTGCATATAATGTGTATGTGTGTGTTTGTATATGTATGTATATATCTGTGTGTGTGTATATGCATGAGTTTATGCATGTGTGTGTGTGTATATAATGTGTATATGTGTTTGTATATGTATGTATATATCTGTGTGTGTGTGTATATGCATGAGTTTATGCATGTGTGTGTGTGTATATAATGTGTATGTGTGTGTTTGTATATGTATGTATATATCTCTGTGTGTGTGTATATGCATGAGTTTATGCATGTGGGGGTGTATGTGTGCATATAATGTGTATGTGTGTGTTTGTATATGTATGTATATATCTGTGTGTGTGTATATGCATGAGTTTATGCATGTGTGTGTGTGTATATAATGTGTATATGTGTGTTTGTATATGTATGTATATATCTGTGTGTGAATGTTCATAGTGCAGAAGACAACATGTTGTCCTCTATAATTTAGGGGTTAAAGGGACATTAAACCCAAATTTTTTCTTTCACGATTCAGATAGAAA
>NC_069502.1:556598482-556680982 GCF_027579735.1 Bombina bombina
TAAAAACACAGAGGTTAAGTAAGATCTTTTATGTTTTCAAAACATATATATATATATATATATATATATATATATATATATATATATATATATATATATATATATGCACATTCATTTCTATGTAGATCTGAGATTATCTGTCTGAAAAATATAAACAAAACAGAGGTTATTAAACATTTTTGACTGACTAAAACAGTTACCTCCCAAGGTTAGCAAATACCCATGTAATAATAATAGAGAATTAGACAATTTCTCAAATTTCTATATTTAATACATTCTGGGGCATGCATTCAAAGAGAGAGAAAAAAAATGTTTATTTGTTATCTGTTTTTAATGAGTTTCAGAGTCACACCTCAGCATCTGTCTTTTGTTTCCCAAGGCCTTTATTGCCCCACATGGGGTCAATCCACGAGTAGTTGTAAAAGTCTTAATACAGCACATTTCCTGTAAGTACTATGCTTATCCAACTATTTTAGATTTTATCCTTTTAAGTGATGGTCTTAAATTGGGTAGACCAAATGTTCCATTGTATCAAAGTGCTGTCATTTAACATTGGTTCCCAGGAAATCATATAGATGGTTAAATAAACTGTGTTATATTTCAGTTCCTTGCTAAATTATACAATTGCATAATTTAACATATTGAGTGTGTGAGATCTCCCAGAGATAATCCTTTGTTCTCATTTTAGCCAAGAATGTCTCCTGTGCAATTGGAGAAGTGGGGGAGATCTCTTAGAAATAATCCTTTGTTTTACAGACCATGTGCACATCCACAGATTTATTAAATAAAGTTAAATATACTTCTATATATTATTTAATAATATTTCAAATACCTTGACAATCTACAAATAAATACAATGAAATAAACTAACTAAAGTACAAAAAATAAAAAAATTTTTACAACCATCGGAAAAATATTACAACAATTTTAAACTAATTACACCTACTCTAAGCCCCCTAATAAAATAACAAAGACCCCCAAAATAAAAAAATGCCCTACCCTATTCTAAATTACTAAAGTTCAAAGCTCTTTTACCTTACCAGCGGGGCATGCCCCAAAGAATTCAGCTCTTTTGCCTGTAAAAAAAACACATACAATACCCCCCCAACATTACAACCCACCACCCACATACCCCTAATCTAACCCAAACCCCCCTTAAATAAACCTAACACTAAGCCCCTGAAGATCTTCCTACCTTATCTTCACCATACCAGGTTCACCGATCGATCCAGAAGAGCTCCTCCGATGTCCTGATCCAAGCCCAGTCGGGGGGCTGAAGATGTCCATGATCCGGCTGAAGTCATCATCCAAGCGGGAGCTGAAGAGGTCCATGATCCGGATGAAGTCATCATCCAAGCGGGAGCTGAAGAGGTCCATGATCCGGCTGAAGTCTTCTATCAACGGCATCTTCAATCTTCTTTCTTCCGGATCCATCTTGCAGACCTCCGACGCGGAACATCCTGCTGGCCCGACGGACTACCGACGAATGAAGGCTCCTTTAAGGGACGTCATCCAAGATGGCGTCCCTCGAATTCCGATTGGCTGATAGGATTCTATCAGCCAATCAGAATTAAGGTAGGAAAATTCTGATTGGCTGATGGAATCAGCCAATCAGAATCAAGTTCAATCCGATTGGCCGATCCGATCAGCCAATCAGATTGAGCTTGTAGAATCCTATCAGCCAATCGGAATTCGAGGGACGCAATCTTGGATGACGTCCCTTAAAGGAGCCTTCATTCGTCGGTAGTCCGTCGGGCCAGCAGGATGTTCCGCGTCGAAGGTCTGCAAGATGGATCCGGAAGAAAGAAGATTGAAGATGCCGTTGATAGAAGACTTCAGCCGGATCATGGACCTCTTCAGCTCCCGCTTGGATGATGACTTCAGCCGGATCATGGAACTCTTCAGCTCCCACTTGGATGATGACTTCAGCCGGATCATGGACATCTTCAGCCCCCCACCTGGGCTTGGATCAGGACATCGGAGGAGCTCTTCTGGATCGATCGGTGAGCCTGGTATGGTGAAGATAAGGTAGGAAGATCTTCAGGGGCTTAGTGTTAGGTTTATTTAAGGGGGGTTTGGGTTAGATTAGGGGTATGTGGGTGGTGGGTTGTAATGTTTGGGGGGTATTGTATGTGTTTTTTTTACAGGCAAAAGAGCTGAATTCTTTGGGGCATGCCCCGCAAAGGGCCCTGTTCAGGGCTGGTAAGGTAAAAGAGCTTTGAACTTTAGTAATTTAGAATAGGGTAGGGCATTTTTTTATTTTGGGGGTCTTTGTTATTTTATTAGGGGGCTTAGAGTAGGTCTAATTAGTTTAAAATTGTTGTAATATTTTTCTGATGTTTGTAAATATTTTTTTATTTTTTGTAACTTAGTTCTTTTTTATTTTTTGTACTTTAGTTAGTTTATTTCATTGTATTTATTTGTAGATATTGTATTTAATTAATTTATTGATAGTGTAGTGTTAGGTTTAATTGTAGGTAATTGTAGGTATTTTATTTAATTAATTTATTGATAGTGTAGTGTTAGGTTTAATTGTAACTTAGGTTAGGATTTATTTTACAGGTAATTTTGTAATTATTTTAACTATTTTAGCTATTGTACCTGGTTAAAATAAATACAAAGTTACCTGTAAAATAAATATAAATCCTAAAATAGCTACAATATAATTATAATTTATATTGTAGCTATATTAGGATTTATTTTACAGGTAAGTATTTAGCTTTAAATAGGAATAATTTATTTAATAAGAGTTAATTAATTTCGTTAGATTTAAATTATATTTAATTTAGGGGGGCGTTAGTGTTAGGGTTAGACTTAGCTTTAGGGGTTAATACATTTATTAGAATAGCGGTGAGCTCCAGTCGGCAGATTAGGGGTTAATGTTTGAAGTTAGGTGTCGGCAATGTTAGGGAGGGCAGATTAGGGGTTAATACTATTTATTATAGGGTTAGTGAGGCGGATTAGGGGTTAATAACTTTATTATAATAGCGGTGCGGTCCGCTCGGCAGATTAGGGGCTAATAAGTGTAGGCAGGTGGAGGCGACGTTGTGGGGGGCAGATTAGGGGTTAATAAATATAATATAGGGGTCGGCGGTGTTAGGGGCAGCAGATTAGGGGTACATAGGTATAATGTAAGTAGCGGCGGTTTACGGAGCGGCAGATTAGGGGTTAAAATAAATATGCAGGTGTCAGCGATAGCGAGGGCGGCAGAATAGGGATTAATAAGTGTAAGGTTAGGGGTGTTTAGACTCGGGGTACATGTTAGGGTGTTAGGTGCAGACGTAGGAAGTGTTTCCCCATAGACAACAATGGGGCTGCGTTAGGAGCTGAACGCGGCTTTTTTGCAGGTGTTAGGTTTTTTTTCAGCTCAAACAGCCCCATTGTTTTCTATGGGGGAATCGTGCACGAGCACGTTTTTGAGGCTGGCCGCGTCCGTAAGCAACTCTGGTATCGAGAGTTGAAGTTGCGTTAAATATGCTCTACGCTCCTTTTTTGGAACCTAACGCAGCCATTCTGTGGACTCTCAATACCAGAGTTATTTAAAAGGTGCGGCCAGAAAAAAGCCCGCGTAGCTAACGCACCCCCTTGGCCGCAAAACTCCAAATCTAGGCCTAAGTGCTGGATGGTGACTTGATCTTTAAAGGGACATTGTACACTATATTTCTCTTTGCATACATGTTTTATAGATAATACATTTACATATCCTATCGGGGGTGTTTTTGAAAAAAAATGTATAGTTTTGCTTATTTTTAAATAACATTGTGCTGATTTTCAGACTCCTAACCAAGCCCCTAAGTTTTTGATGTATACTGATGTATACAGACTTCACATTGCTTCTGTTTGTATAATGGGCCTATTCATATGCAGGGGAGAGGGGAGGGTCTGCTCTCAGCCCCTTTGAGTGGATGTTCCAGACTAATCTCATCAACAGTGCTAAATTGGTAAGATTCTAAGATAGTTTTTAAAAGGCTTTATACTGGATTTTTAGATCAGTATCTGTGCATATTCTTCTTTATAGTAGTGTCTATTACATGCAGCTAAATTAAAATTGGAGTATACTGTCCCTTTAAAGAAACAGTAAAATATTTGTTTTTGCATGCAGCAAAAATAGTTACAGCCTTGCAATAGATCTGCATGTGAAATAAATGTTTTAAATATCATTTTAAACTTCCTTTTTTTCCCAAATTCTTTTTATGGAGAAACACAGGCATATTTCAAACATCTTGAGTAGATGAACAAACATATTTAGTATATAGAAATACAATACTCAATTACAAGATTATAGGACTATGTAACCAAGTTAGGGTTCTTGATGTAATTTGTACTACAAGAACAATATCTACTCAAGAAGTAACTACCCCCATTCACAACACTAAATTACTCAAGATACAAAGCATTTGTATCGGTCTCATCCTTGTAAATTATCTATGAGTTCAGTAGGAAACATTATCTGCATTTCTCAGCATTTTCACTATAACTAATTTCAATAAACTGAACTAAACAAATCAAAAGTGTGGTATTTCCATGTTTTGCTAAAAATATATAATCATTGTGCAAGGCTCCCAAGTAGGGTGCAAAAACAAAATGAGCTTGAATTACTATGTCAGTCGCCATACACTGTACGAAAATAATGTATGATCCATCTCCATGGTCTAAGAACATCTGATAGAGTAACCTCAGACAGGGAATTTTGTATAAAGGAGAAACGTATGCAGGCAGCTATACCTACCTTAGCATAGTATTCCCAGAGACAAAATGTATAGCCTCAGCCTTTGAATATCTAACAGCAATTCTACCCACTAACGTAATAGGGAATATTGGTAACTAGCCATTCTGTAAATTGCAGGTCCCAATAATAATTACTGATTTACTAAATAGGTTCAGTATTATAAAATGACATACACATAGGTATTATATGACAATCTATGTTACCATGCTGATATAAAATACACGCTACAATCCAGCATATTGCATATAGGGGCATGTTTATCAAGCTCCGTATGGAGTTTGATGCCCCTTGTTTCAAAGACCGCTGCTCCATAACTTGTCCGCCTGCTCTGAGGCCGCAGACAGAAATCAACTCGATTGAATACGATCGGGTTGATTGACATCCCCTGCTAGCGGGGCCGATTGGTCACTGAATCTGCAGGGGCAGCATTGCACCAGCAATTCACAAGAACTGCTGGTGCAATGATAAATGCCGACAGCGTATGCTGTCGACATTTATCGATGTGCAGCGGACATGATACGCTACTTCATATTATGTCCGCTTGCACATTGATAAATATGCCCTATAGTGTTTACTTCTAGAGTGCTCCCAATGCAGTGCTCACAGAATACTTTTGGAAATTTCCATATAGTGGGTTTGCTAGCTATATTCAATCTTCACATTAAGAATTAGACATTAAAGGGACATTGTACACTATTTTTTTTCTTGCATAAATGTTTTGTATATGATCCATTTATATAGCCCATACATTTTAAAATTTGAAAAAAAAGCCCAAAAGTTTTAGAAGAAGACTGTTGTCTACCTACTCCAGTTTGCTCATGTTTGTTTAAAAGGTGTTTTCATATGCAGGAGAGGGTGGAGAAGGGGATTGTCTGCTTTTTTTGCTCTCCAGCCAATTTCAGTGGGTGTCCAAGACTAACCTTTTCAACAGTGCTAAACTGGGAGCTTCAGTTTTTAAAAGATTTAAGACTAGGATTTTATATCAGTATCTGTGTATATTCTTCTCTATATTATTGCCTATTACATGCAGTTATATGACAATTGGTGTGTAGTTTCCCTTTAACTTTATAAATGACTGCATTAATACCATGTTTTTTCAGTTATTGACAAAATAAACTTGCACCTTTTGAATTGGAAATGAACCAGTCATAGTAGGAAATCTATTAGCATACACTATGAAACTAATAAAAAACTTGGGAGCAATAACTATGTGCATCTACAAAATTTTAATTTCGGACAAAAGTTTTGTTCTGAATAATCAGGGAAATTAGTTTCCCTTTATATCTAGCGGCTGCACTATTCGGTATTTGTTTTGTTTAAAATTAAATATTGAATTTTAGTTAAACATTTAAATTTGTTTTTGTCAAAACTAATATAAATGTTTCAAAGCTGCAGGTGATCAGTTCACCTGTAGCTACAATACTTACCTTAAAGTGAATGTAAATTTGAATGTATGTGACCAGGTTTTTAAAAATACTATTAAAAACAGGGGTACTTTCATTCATTGAAGCGTTTTTAAAAAAAATACTTACCTGTTTCTTTAGGAAAACCAGACCGTCGATCCTCTGCCTGCTTTTCTTGCTGTATTTAGCATATCGATGACGAAACCGGCTTCCTCCAATCATTGCGTGGCCTTATGAGCTGACCTTGGGCTGCTCGCAATGATTGGAGGAAGCCGGTTTTGTCATCAATATGCTAAGTACAGCAGGAGAAGTGGGCGGAAGATCGCCTGTCTGGTTTTCCTAAAGAAAAAGGTCATTATTTAAAAAAAAAAAAATGCTTCAATGTATTTTAATGAATGAAAGTACCCCTGCTTTTAATAGTATTTTTAAAAACCGGACACTTATTCATTCAAATTTACATTCACTTTAATGTGCTATGGAGAGCATGTTAATGTAAGTATTAACTCCTTGAATAAAAAAAATAAGTAAACAAAGGAATACTGACAATTGTCATCAGTATTTTTTAGTTTTCTTTAATTAAAACGAAAACTAAACGAAAATCAGATTTTCGTAAAAAATGTGCACTTATACGAAAACTAATGCACATCTCTATTACAAACCTTTAAAGCTAAAATATGTGATCAGGTTTGCGCGAGAGTGGGGTGTCTTTTTTCACTTTTTTTTCTCCATTGACTTCCATAGGGGAATAGGTGAACGCGCAAAAGTTATTATAACTTCGGATTTTTTGCTCTTGTCAGGTTAGTGCGAGATTGAAAACAGTTTGCTTTCAACCCAGAGAGCACAAAAATCTTACTTTTAGTGCAATTAACGCTCAAGCAGGATCATAAATTTGAGCTCCACTCGTAATTTGTTCCATAATCTTATTTGCAGGGCTAAACCCCTGATCACTGGAATGTCCCATAGATTGGTGGTCATGCAATAATCGAGCATAGTGACTCTCAGTTGCAGCTTCCCAGGGTGACCATCTTAGATGATCAATGATTGCCTTGTAAATGTCTGAGAAAATGACTGGCCCATCTGTCACAATGATATCTGTTGCATTATGCACCACACGTCCCTACTCTCTCCCTGTCCGAAGAGAAACACTACTGGAACCGCACTAACAGCCTCATAGTGCCATCCAACAAATGGGGTGGAGGCTAAAAGCTTGGTTCTGGGTAAGCAGACACTGCATTGCTTTTTCTAAATTATTACACACTTGAATCAGCTGTCTTTGATGTGCGTTGTCAGAAGATTCCTGTATAATGAAGCATACTATAATCTACTTCAGAGCACCACACACGTTTTTCAAACTGTACCAACTTTTACGATGGCCAAGTGATTACATTCTTAATCCTATTAAAGTACCAAACAGCTATACTGTTTAGGTGGATGACTTGAGATTGGACATATAATAGAAAAAAAGGAGATGCCATGTGCAGAGCCTCAAAGACTTGTGGCCATCATGGAGCGCCACCGGAAGTCTCCCATTTTATGCTTTCTTTTAGCTAGTAAATGATTTCTTGTTTTTCAGTTCTGGAACACACCCATTGAATAATCTCTTGAATGCTACTTACTTTATGGCAAATAAACAATAGATATAAATTAGCTCCTGCAAATATTAACCAATCTCTGTGCAGCATATAGTAATGTCAGTGTTCTGAAGTCCATGGGGGGTAGTTATCAAGCCGTCTACTTTACCTGCCTTCGCCTGTCCAATACGCTCGCCTACCATCGCCGCCGCGGACCTGAATACGTTCGCCTAAGTTATCAAAAAAGCTGTCAAAAAGCTGCGCACCAAGTACGGGGCGATGAGCAGGGGACTGTGATAGTTATCAATCATCAATCTCGCTGCTCTTCGGCTTTTTGACAGCTTTATTGACAAGCTGTCACTAAGCACCCACACTAACTACACTGTTCTACCCCCTATACCGGCGCCCCCGGAGCCCCCCGCAACTAAATAGAATTAGTAACCCCTAAACCGCTGCTCCCGGACACCGCCGCAACTATAATAAATATGTTAACCCCTAAACCGCCGCTCCCGGACACCGCCGCCACCTACATTATACCTTGTAACCCCTATCCTGCCCCCCCTATACCGCCGCCACCTATAATTAAGTTATTAACCCCTATCCTGCCAATCCCGGACCCTGCCGCAACTAAATAAATAGTTTAACCCCTAAACCGCCACTCCCGGACCCCGCCGGTACCTATCTTAAACTTATTAACCCCTAATCTGCCCCCCCTACACTGTCGCCACCTATAATACATTTATTAACCCCTATCCTGCCCCCCCCTACACTGCCGCCACTGTAATAAATTTATTAACCCCTATCCTGCCCCCCCTACACCGCCGCAACTATAATAAAATTATTAACCCCTAAACCTAAGTCTAACACTAACCCTAACACCCCGCTAACTTAAATATTAATTAAATACATCTAAATAAATTTAACTCTTATTAACTAAATTATTCCTATTTAAAACTAAATACCTTTAAAATAAACCCTAATATAGCTACAATATAAATAATAATTATATTGTAGCTATTTTAGGATTTATTTTTATTTTACAGGCATCTTTCAATTTATTTTAACTAGGTACAATAGCTATTAAATAGTTATTAACTATTTAATAGCTACCTAGCTAAAATAAAGAGAAATTTACCTGTAAAATAAAAACTAACCTAAGTTACAATTACACCTAACACTACACTATACTTTAATAAATTATTACTATTTAAAACTAAATACTTACCTGTAAAATAAACCCTAAGATAGCTACAATATAATTAATAATTACATTGTAGCTATTGTAGGATTTATATTTATTTTACAGGTAACTTTGTATTTATTTTAGCTAGTTACAATAGTTATTAAATAGTTATTAACTATTTAATAACTACCTAGCTAAAAGAAATACAAAATTACCTGTAAAATAAATCCTAACCTAAGTTACAATTAAACCTAACACTACACTATCATTAAAATTAAATAAATTAGCTACAAATAACTACAATTAAATTAAATTAAATAAACTAACTAAAGTACAAAAAATAAAAAAGCTAAGTTACAAAAAATAAAAAAAATAAGTTACAAACATTTAAAAAATATTACAACAATTTTAAGCTACTTACACCTAATCTAAGCCCCCTAATAAAATAGCAAAGCCCCCCAAAATAAAAAAATGCCCTACCCTATTCTAAATTAAAAAGTTACCACCTCTTTTACCTTACCAGCCCTTAAAAGGGCCTTTTGCGGGGTATGCCCCAAAGAATTCTGATCTTTTGCCTGTAAAATAAAAATACAACCCCCACCCAACATTAAAACCCACCACCCACATACCCCTAATCTAACCCAAACCCCCCTTAAATAAACCTAACACTACCCCCCTGAAGATCATCCTACCTTGATCCGTCTTTAGCCAGCCGACCACCGATGGAACCGAAGAGGAGATCCGGAGCGGCAGAAGTCATCATCCAAGGGGCGCTGAAGAAGTCTTCCATCCGATGAAGTCATCATCCAGGCGGCGCTGAAGAAGTCTTCCATGTGATAGAAGTCTTCATCCAGGCGGCGTCTTCAATCTTCATCTATCCGGAGCGGAGCGGAGCCATCTTCAGACGAGCCGATGCAGAGCCATCCTCTTCTTCCCGACGACTAACGACGAATGAAGGTTCCTTTAAGGGACGTCATCCAAGATAGGATTCTATCAGCCAATCGGAATTAAGGTAGGAAAAATCTGATTGGCTGATTGAATCAGCCAATCAGATTGAAGTTCAATCTGATTGGCTGATCCAATCAGCCAATCAGATTGAGCTTGCATTCTATTGGCTGTTCCGATCAGCCAATAGAATGCGAGCTCAATCTGATTGGCTGATTGGATCAGCCAATCGGATTGAACTTCAATCAGCCAATCAGATTTTTCCTACCTTAATTCCGATTGGCTGATAGGATTCTATGACGTCCCTTAAAGGAAGCTTCATTCGTCGTTAGTCGTCGGGAAGAAGAGGATGGCTCCACGTCGGCTCGTCTGAAGATGGCTCCGCTCCGGATGAATGAAGATTGAAGACGCCGCCTGGATGAAGACTTCTATCGGATGGAAGACTTCTTCAGCGCCCCTTGGATGATGACTTCTGCCGCTCCGGATCTCCTCTTCGGTTCCATCAGTGGTCGGCTGGCTAAAGACGGCTCAAGGTAGGATGATCTTCAGGGGGGTAGTGTTAGGTTTATTTAAGGGGGGTTTGGGTTAGATTAGGGGTATGTGGGTGGTGGGTTTTAATGTTGGGGGGGTTGTATTTTTATTTTACAGGCAAAAGAGCAGAATTCTTTGGGGCATGCCCCGCAAAAGGCCCTTTTAAGGGCTGGTACGGTAAAAGAGGTGGTAACTTTTTAATTTAGAATAGGGTAGGGCATTTTTTTATTTTGGGGTGCTTTGTTATTTTATTAGGGGGCTTAGATTAGATGTAAGTAGCTTAAAATTGTTGTAATATTTTTAAAATGTTTGTAACTTTTTTTTATTTTTTGTAACGTAGCTTTTTTTATTTTTTGTACTTTAGTTAGTTTATTTAATTTAATTGTAGTTATTTGTAGCTAATTAATTTAATTAATTTAATGATAGTGTAGTGTTAGGTTTAATTGTAACTTAGGTTAGGATTTATTTTACAGGTAATTTTGTATTTCTTTTAGCTAGGTAGTTATTAAATAGTTAATAACTATTTAATAACTATTGTAACTAGCTAAAATAAATACAAAGTTACCTGTAAAATAAATATAAATCCTACAATAGCTACAATGTAATTATTAATTATATTGTAGCTATCTTAGGGTTTATTTTACAGGTAAGTATTTAGTTTTAAATAGTAATAATTTATTAAAGTATAGTGTAGTGTTAGGTGTAATTGTAACTTAGGTTAGTTTTTATTTTACAGGTAAATTTCTCTTTATTTTAGCTAGGTAGCTATTAAATAGTTAATAACTATTTAATAGCTATTGTACCTAGTTAAAATAAATTGAAAGATGCCTGTAAAATAAAAATAAATCCTAAAATAGCTACAATATAATTATTATTTATATTGTAGCTATATTAGGGTTTATTTTAAAGGTAAGTATTTAGTTTTAAATAGGAATAATTTAGTTAATAAGAGTTAAATTTATTTAGATGTATTTAATTCATATTTAAGTTAGGGGGGTGTTAGGGTTAGTGTTAGACTTAGGTTTAGGGGTTAATAATTTTATTACAGTTGCGGCGGTGTAGGAGGGGGCAGGATAGAGGTTAATAAATTTATTATAGGCGGCGACGGTGTAGAGGGGGGCAGATTAGGGGTTAATAAGTTTAATATAGGTTGCGGCGGGGTCCGGGAGCGGCGGTTTAGGGGTTAAACTATTTATTTAGTTGCGGCGAGGTCCGGGATCCGCAGGATAGGGGTTAATAACTTTATTATAGGTGGCGGCAGTATAGGGGGGGCAGGATAGGGGTTAATAGGTATAATGTAGGTGGCGGCGGGGTCCGGGAGCGGCGGTTTAGGGGTTAACATATTTATTATATTGGCGGTGGGCTCCGGGAGTGGAAGTTTAGGGGTTAACATATTTATTATAGTGGCGGCGGGGTCCGGGAGCGGCGGTTTAGGGGTTAATAAGTTTATTAGCGTGGCAGCGGGGTCCGGGAGCGGCGGTTTAGGGGGTAATAACTTTATTTAGTTGCGGCAGGGTAGGGGGGGCAGATTAGGGGTGTTTAGACTCGGGGTACATGTTAGGGTGTTAGGTGTAGACAGCTCCCATAGGAATCAATGGGATGTCTGGCAGCAGCGAACATGAGCTTTCGCTATGGTCAGACTCCCATTGATTCCTATGGGATCCGCCGCCTCCAGGGCGGCGGTTTGAAAACCAGGTACGCTGGGCCGGAAAAGTGCCGAGTGTACCTGCTAGGTTTTTTGATAACTAGTAAAAGTAGTCAGATTGTGCTGCACTTGTGTGCGGAACATCTGTAGTGACGTAAGAATCGATCTGTGTCGGACTGAGTCCGGCGGATCGAAGCTTACGTCACTAAATTCTACTTTTGCCGGTATCTAGGGCTTGATAACTAAGGCGAATCAGCCTCGCCACAAATATGCTGCGGAATTCCAGCGTATTTGAGGTTGACGGCTTGATAACTAGGGGCCCATGTAATGCATTCCAGTCTCAATGGGGTAGGTGAAAAAACTTATATTATTCAAAGACTCAGACAGAGCAGGCAATTTTAATCAAATTTCTAATTTACTCCTATTTTCAATTTTTTTTGTTCTTTTGGTATCTTTATTTGAAAAAGCAGAAATGAAAGCTGAGGAGCAGGCCCATTTTTTGTTCAGCACCATGGATAGCGCTTGCAATCAGCAAGTGCTAGCCAGGTGCTGAACTAAAGATACACTTGTACTCTAGCTATTAATGAAGAATTTGATTTTGAGTTTAATGACCCTTTAAGGAAAAGTATGTTGGGCTCAATGTACTAAGCAGCTTTCTACAATGTAAGCAGCAGTTGTCACCAGAAAGAAATCACCCAGAACATGTTCGTTTGGGGTGCTTAACAAGCCCTTTTTGCGATAAGGGGCAGCATTACACGCTAAATTATGTGTGTAATAAAACATACGGGCAGCAAACTTACGGTGTCAAGTTATCAAGCTGAGAACATTGTCAGGGCCGGCCTTAGTACATGGGGCCAGTTATGTTTATATAGTAAACATTGACATGGGGCCCAATGTATTAAAAGGCGGGTGGACAGCTTATCAACTTGCAAAGCTGTCCGACCGCCTTCACTGCATACGGGCTGCGAATCTGTTCCGATGAGTGTATAATGCCCGCCCCTTAATTTGCACCACCAATCTCGCGAGTGAAGGGACTGTCAATCACAGCGAGCGAGCAGTTTAATAACCACTGCTTCTTACATTGCGGACAGCAGGCTCGCATGTGCGAACCTGCACCGCAACGGCTCCAGATCAGCTCTCACTGCCTCGTACATGGAGCCCATTTTGGTGACTGCTAAAATTGAAGATTCCATTTTTTTATATTTAGAAAATACATAAAAGCAACAATTTTTTGAACCGAAAATTCTAGCATTTATACTCAGTGTTATTTATTCTGTTTCTCTCCAGTGGGATGTGACAGAATAACTTTTATTATATATACACTTGGAAATTGTGATATACACTAAAAAATAACCTTTAGTCACAGTGTAATTTTCATACGGCTAGATTACGAGTTTTGCGGTATGACTAAAAAAGCAGCGTTAAGGCTCATAACGCTGCTTTTTCACTACCGCTAGTAGGTACAGCTGCACGAGCACGTAAAACCAGCTCACTGCTGACTTAAGCAGCGCTGGTATTGGAGTGTGGTATGGAGCTCAACTTTGCTCTACGCTCTCCTCTTGCCTGTTAACGCCGGGTTTCTGAAAACCTGTAATACCAGCGCTGTAGGTGAGTAGTGACAATAACGTGCAAGTTAGCACCGCACCCCTCATAACGCAAAACTCGTAATCTAGCCGATAGTTTCTAATAGTTTATATTTTGTTTGAGAAGCTGTTAGCTGCTTTGCATATCTGGCAGAGGTTAGTGGTCAAATTTTAAGTGAATCTGCCATTTTCATTTCTTCCTCTCCTTTCACCTGTTGTTTGTTTACGTAATGAAAGAAGCAGCCAAGTTTCTTCTTTTTGGTTCATATGATTAACGTGGATGCATTGTGTTCTTGTAGGCTTTAAAGTATAAGAATACGAAAAGGTGCAGAACCAAATCATTTAACTAATATACTTCTCTGTAATCCAGGAGTGCAGGGGTTGAGGGAGTGCCAGAGTAAATATATAGCATATAGTATTCCCACAAAAAGAAAAGATATAACCACTTGGCACACACTTAAAATTCACTATCCCATACCTAATGATATGGCCAAAGATTAAAGGGACATAAAACCCAATTTTTTTTCTTTCATGATTTAGATAGAACATACAATTATTTATTTTTATTTTTTTTATTATGAAATTTAGACATACATAATTAAAAAGTATATAATCATTGCACGTGTCTATACAACAATACATTACAATACAATACATATCAGCAATTAGATAACAATGCAAATATTTATCACAATACATGTTAGGTAGTTCTTCCAGTTTTTTAAATTATATGTGTTTATACATCAGGAGTTTATACAATCAGGAGAGATAGACAAATAGCACTTTCCCAATATATCATCTATTCAAGATTCTAAACATTGACTCTATTATCTATACTACTGGTGTAATCTCTATTTTATACCTTTATATAGCAGGTTTTGGGTTTCCTTATTCAACGTTTTTATATACTGTTCCCATTTATTCATAAAACAGAATTTTCTCCCTCTGGTGTCTCCTAGTGTATCATATTTCTCTATTATTAATTGTTGCCATATTGCTTTCTTAAGTATTGTAATAGATGGATACTTTCTTTCAATCCACAGCTTTGTGGTTGTTTTTCTTGCTATGATTATCACCATCACAATAAATAGTTTATATTTTGCCATCTTTAAATTGGATATTTGTAGTAAAAAGTTTGCTTGTTTGTCAATTTTGTAATTCATTTTAATTATCTTGGATATCCAAAATGAGACCTGATCCCAATATTGATATATCCTTGGGCACTCCCAAAAATAAGGTAGTAAATTTGGGGCTGGGTATAAACATTTTGGGCAAGTTGGGCTAGTTTGCTTTGCCCATTTATACCTTCTAGTTGATGTAATATAATCATTATGTAGAATTCTATACTGCGACTCCCTCAAATCACTTGCCAGTGTAGTTTGTTTTACAATTTTCACATTATAGACAAGTTGTTCCTTAGAACTTTTTATATTCATTAGCTGACTACATTGTTTAACCATATTAGGAGTATTTACCTCTACTGACATATTAATTAATTTATTATATATAATGGCTAATTTGTGATTACCTTTTTCATAGTTTTCACATAATTCTATTATTATATTCTTTGAATAAACGTGACTTTCTTTAAGTAAGATTCAATCTGAAAATAATAAAAATAATTTTTGATTTTAACCTGATAGGATAGAGTATATCTCTTTGTTATTCTCATGATATAGATTGCCTATTTTATTGATTCCATAATTTCCCCAATTACGAAAAGGGTAATTGTTACCCATTTGAAACTTAGGGTTACCTGTGATAGGAATATATTGTGAGTACTTGTAGTTTATCCCTAACTATCTATTTATAAGTTTCCATACTGCCATACTTTCTAATTTACTTCTATTATCATATTTTCTTCGTTTATTTGAAAAGCAGAAATGTAAGCTCAAGCGAGTGTGCACGTGTCTACAGCACTATATAGCAGCAGTTTAGCAACAATGTTATACATTAGCAGGAGCATTAGATGGCATCACTATTTCCTGTCCTGTAGTGCTTCAGGCATGTGCATGCTACCTACCTAGGTATCTCTTTAACAAAGAATAATATGAGAATGAAACATTTTTGATAATAGTAAAAGTAAAAGTAAATTGGAAACTTTTTAAAAATTGTATTCTCTCGGAATAATGAAAGAAAATATTTGGGTTTAATGTCCCTTTAAAACATAACTAAATGCTAAAAAAAAGTATCATCTAAATCAGTGCTTTCCAAACTGTGTGTCGTGACACATTAGTGTGTCAGCGGCATTGTGTAGGTGTGTCCCTGCTTCAGCACAAATTTTTGGGAATTTAAAATTATTGTCAAAATATTTTTGGTTTCCGACTTTCTGCCTGCCTTCTATGCATATCACGTGGTTGACATGTGATTGATACTTAGTGGGTCACAGATCATCTTAACCTATTGGCGCAGCTTAGCGGCAACTGAAACTATTCCCATTGGCGGCACATTGGCTCCTGACTGCACGTGTAGACTGCTCAATCAACTCATGACTGCACATGTAGTCAGTGAGTGGGACAACAGTGTGTTTGCAGCGTGGGCAGTAGTCAGTCAGACTCGCAGAGCTCTGAGGGTAGCAGCTTAAACGCTGAGCTAAAGTCAGAAGTCAAAGTGTTGTTTATTTTTGAAGCTAGCTCCCAGTAGTGCATTGCTGCTCCTGCTCTTGATATATGGATAGGAAGTGGAAGCTTAAAAATGCTTGATGATAAAATGTGAGTGTTTTTATCTAATATTCCACTAAATATTCATAAACAGTGTTCATCCCATCAACCTCATTATATCCCAATAAAATAGTAAGTAGCCATTGGTGTTATTAAACTTTTTTTTAATACTTGCACATACATACTGTTACTTGTAAATACATTTCGTTATTTATTTATGTGTCCGTATCTCTTAAAACAAGTTAGTTTAACCTCCTGTTTGCTAGTACAACTGAATTACTGTGTCGCAAAATGATGTAGGTCTAAAAAGTGTGTCGCCAACATGAAAAGTTTGGAAAGCTCTGATCTAGATACTTAATTAAAATCAATTAAAAGAAGGGAAAACAAGTAGCACTGCTGGATTACCTGAAAATGGATATGCTCAAAAGTCAAGTGTATCAATGTATGTGTCACAATGTAGCAATTAACAAATAAAACAAATTACAATCCCAAAAAAATCCTAGAGGAACAATAGACTTAGAGGCCCATTGTGAAACACCCAGCGAGTAAAAGAGAACCCTAACATTTTACAGTCTGTGATTGTGTGAGCCCAACTAATGTGATACATCAATAGGCTTATCAGACTCACTGGGTGAATGTTCGCAATTATTGTTAAAAATATGCAGGTTTTTAGCAACAGTACAAACATATCACAATTAGATTTTAAAGTAATCCATACTGTGTCTACTGCACTAATCACAAAGTAGGTGACAACACTATTTTGTATTAGAGAAAGAGTTTATTGGATTTGAGCAGCTATTAGAAAATTCCCTCATAGGCTGCATAGACAACATCAATATTGGGGATCACAGTTTACTCAACCACAAAATTAACCACATATTATTGACCACAAAATTGACCCATCAAGTTTAATAGGCATAAACAGCTGATAAATTATCAAAACCCACCGTTCTACAGAAACATATGGGCCAACAATCTGCTCATACTCAGCCCAATGTTGATACATGTGTGCAAGTAATAAATGATACTAAAAACATAATTATCATCTATATTTAAATGTAAAAACATGAATAAAACATATTTAGAAAAAAATAAATGTGTGGTGCACTTAGTTTAATGAAATAAGTAATATAAACCGAAATAGCGTGCTAGCAATCACAGAGTTAAATGAAAACCTGTTAAAAAGAGAAGGAGCTTAATGAACTGTTATAAGCTCAAAGTGTCACTGAGGCTGCACCACTAAAAATTAATTCCATAACTCAGCTGATACTTTATTACACATAATGTTATTGCACATTAAATGTAAATAAATAACATAAAAACAGGTAAAACAATGACAGTTTATTCTGTCAGTCCAAAGTTCAAATATGACTCCCACACACTGGGCACTTAGAGTATCAAGACATGCACCAGTGGTTTATGCGGCTGTAATTGAAAAGGAGACTTTAACAACGCTGCTCAACCATTGTTAGATGGAGTCCATGAACGTAATTAACCTCATTAAGCCACTATAAAATTAATCACTCACTGATAGGGTACATATTGTACGTTGGCCATGTCAATATTTTTTATTGGCTTTGGAGGTGATAGGGATTGTATTTAAGGTAAAAGGGTGCAAATCCTCCATTTTAGATTTTCACCATTCTTTGGTGTATCCATTACTGTGTTTGTTGATTAGCATCCATTGTTGGTAGATCAAGGTGCTATTGTGGGAAAATGGAATTCAAATCTCATGATAGTTATCAAGTTTGGCTGCTTTTGACTCCTAAATATAGTGACCACTTTGTTATCGGAAAGAAAAACGGTCCTGTTTTTCCTATATCGAAAAAGAAAATATTTTGTATGAAATTCCTGTGAGTACAATAACAGTGTGCAATCCAGAATAGAAACAAGCATCAGCCTTGGGTGCAACAAACATTATCGTTATATATCCAGAAAAAGCACACTCCAAAGGTCTTTTGAAATATGCAATTGTCACTTTTATTAGTGAGAACGTTTTCGGGTAAACCAACCCGTCCTCAGACAAACAGTGAATAAAATACACTTACCCGCCACCAAACATATAACCATCTGTGAAAGCTGCAAGACGCTACGTTCTCCCCAGTAGATCCACCCCCAACATGGGCGTAACCATCCGGGGCAGCGTGAGTCTGCGAATAATAAACCTAGTGTGAATAAAACAAACAGTGTTAACAGAACTTAAATAGCCTGACTATCTGCGCAGAAATTGCTATAATAATGTAAGAAATAAGCAATAGAAAATAGTGGCAAGACTGAAGGTGTGTCACAGTGGCTGCATATGTATCTCATTAGTTACCATGGTACAATATATACAAGTACGCTCATAGGCGGAGAACATATGCTGCCAATGTGTGTAACACCCAGAATAAGCCGATGCTGATACCAACCATAGTATACTTGTGACTTTACAAATACCTAGATATAAAACAAACTGGCAAAGCAATACAATAAAAAATGCAATAAAAATTATTGTATCAATAAATGACATAATGATATAGGTAGAGGCGATTCAAGGATACTGTATCTGAACCAAAACAGTTCCACAAAAAAATCTCACAATGCCAGTATTAACACCTTTACGAGATTAACCCTTGATTAAATGAACAGATCAACTAGTTCCCATGCAACCGATACTTTCAACAATTTTTCATCAGAAGAATGGTCTGCCCTAAAGAATTTGGCCAATAATACAACAATCGTTATTCCCGAAGCAGATAAGGGAGGAGCAGTGGTCCTGTTAAATTATGTGGATTACAAAAATGAGATTATGTCTCAGTTTTCAGATAAGAACACCTACAGAATACTACAATATGATCTGACAACAATCTTTAAACAACAAATTGATCGCTATTCACTTATGATTCATGAAGAGGGTTTTCTTGATAAAGATACTCTGACCTTCTTGACAGTTACACATCCTTGGATTCCAGTATTCTACGCAGGTAATCCAGCAGTGCTACTTAAAATACACCCTCCTGGCAGACCAATAGTTTCTGCTATCGGATCTTTACAACAACCTATAGCTACTTGTAGACACATTTTTACAACCTCTGGTTCAGCATATGCCTTCCTATTTGAGAGACTCTACATCTCTCCTTGAGCAATTAGCAGACATAGAGGGAATTGGAGAAGAAGCTCTTCTTGTCACTTTGGATGTGACAAGTTTATATACGGTGATCCCTCATCGAGAGGGTATTCAGGCGGTTGCTTTCCAACTCAACAGGTACCCATACGTGGGACCTCCTCCTGAAGTACTGCTACAACTCTTGGAGACTTGCCTTACCACAAATTCTTTCAGATTTGAACATCAATTCTTCCTACAATTGACCCCATCTTATGCATATTTATTTATGTCCGTTTTTGAAGAATTCAGTACTGATTTATTTAAGGTAGACAAGATCACCTTTTTCAAAAGATACATTGACAATCTGTTTCTATTATGGATAGGAACCCCGGATGAACTGGAAATATGGCTCTCACAGTTGAATGCGACTAATCCTGCATTAAAATTCAAAATGCAATATAACAAACAACAGATCAATTTTTTGGATGTGAGGCTTTATAAAAATATTGACAAACTCCAATCAACCCTTTACCGTAAGGATATTGACCTGAATGCACTCTTACATTTCTCTAGCTGTCACCCACCAGCACTCAAAAAGGCCTTACCTAAGTCTCAATTCCTAAGGGTGCTGAGGAACAATACAGAAGAGAAGAATAGGGATGGACAAATGCAAGAAATGAGAGAACGCTTCCAGACACGCAGTTATCCCATTAAGCTCCTGGAAAGACAATGTACCCAAATATTAGGGGATCAAAAAATTGTGAAGGTTCCAGATACCAACAGAATGACATTTTTCACAACCTATTCCAGTGACAAGAAAGCAATACCCGATATTATCAACAAACATTGGGAGATTGTGAACACCGATAAGTCACTACCTCTATTACAGACACTGCCCCCACGGATGGGTTACAGAAGGGCTAGATCCCTACGGGACTTTCTAGTGAAGACGGACCCTGTACAAAGTTACAGAAAGACTACCTGGATGGACACTAAGAAACCTGGGGTCTTCCGCTGTTTAGGTTGTGTGACTTGTGGAGGGCTTATTACAGGCGCCTCATTTACACATCCCCACAAGAGAAAAATCTATAAACATCGGTATCGACTAACCTGTACCACTACGTACATTATATATCTTCTACATTGTATTTTTGGACTGTACTACGTAGGGAAGACCTCTGATGACCTACGGACACGGATGGCCAATCATCGCTCCGCGATCCGTATGGCTCTAAAGAAGGGAATTTCTGATCAACCTGTGGCACGACACTTCCTGGATCTACAACATAAAATAACGGACCTGAAATACACCATCATCGATCATGTTCCACTGATGAACAGAGGGGGTGATCGCAACAAATTGCTGCTACAAAGAGAGGCAAAATTGACATTTTATTTGGATACGCTAGTAACCAGGGGTTTAAATACCCACCTTGACTGGCAGGTGTTCCTATAACCTCCAGTCTTGGTTTTATGAGACCCATGATTTATTTGTCCCTTTTCTAATATGATATATATAGCCATAGCTTCTCCAGCATAATTTAATATTCTAGTAGAGACATGATCAGTTATCCATTTTGTAGCAAGTGCTTTGCCTTAGGGACTGCTCTTAGTTAGATACACATTGGTTAAATGTAATTAAGGGGATATTAATTAGACCTCTGATGTTGAATTGTAGCCTCTACCTATATCATTATGTCATTTATTGATACAATAATTTTTATTGCATAATTTTTATTGCATTTTTTATTGTATTGCTTTGCCAGTTTGTTTTCTATCTAGGTATTTGTAATGCCACAAGTATACTATGGTTGGTATCAGCATCGACTTATTCTGGGTGTTACACACATTGGCAGCATATGTTCTCCACCTATGAGCATATTTGTATATATGTTACCATGGTAACTAATGAGATACATATGCAGCCACTGTGACACACCTTCTATCTTGCCACTATTTTCTATTGATTATTTCTTACATTATTATAGCAATTTCTGCGCAGATAGTCAGGCTATTTAAGTTCTGTTAACACTGTTTGTTTTATTCACACTAGGTTTATTATATGCAGACTCACGCTGCCCCCTGGATGGTTACGCCCATGTTGGGGGTGGATCTACTGGGGAGAACGTAGCGTCTTGCAGCTTTCACAGATGGTTATATGTTTGGTGGCGGGTAAGTGTATTTTATTCACTGTTTGTCTGAGGACGGGTTGGTTTACCCGAAAACGTTCACGCTAATAAAAGTGACAATTGCATATTTCAAAAGACCTTTGGAATGCGCTGTTTCTGGATATATATATATATATGTATATATATAATCACTATAGTTGCTTACCATTTAGGGATAAAGGTACTAGAGTGGGGGAAAAGCTACATTTCTTACTCACTGCAGTTTTACTAGCCCGGGGCTAGATAGATATAGGGTATACAAAGATGTACATACACACAAATATACAGTATTGCTTTAAATTATTTCACTTCGCTGCCCATGTAACTGTTCCTGTAAAGTGGAAAAAAGGTTCTATTAAGCAATTATCTAATTAACTGATTTAACTCACAAATCACAAAAACAGTAGTCAATTTGTAAAGTGCTACTGGATATTACTAGCTTTTCAGAATTTTAGTTCATAGTAATAAGAAAATGTACTGATTGTTAGCAAGTTAGCATGACTGTCTTTAAAAGGTCAGAATGGTGGGCTAGTGGCAGACTTCTAGTAACTTCAGATGGAATCGTTTTATTTAGCAAACTGACTCATTCCCTATGGTTTATGTATGTAACCAATCTTAAAGCAGCATGAGTAAGAACAGGAAATATCAACAACAAGAGAAATCTGTGCCCATAAATCTGCTTCCCCACAGCTAGTAATGCCATCTGTTCTCTGTGTAACCATCTACCACAATGTAAACGTTAAACAGAGTTACCCATTAATGGAGACTGTAGAACGCAATGAATTCTCCACTTTATACATAATAATTTATTCAATGGAAAATTGCAGTTGCATTTGGTGTTACTATATAATAGCCAAGGTCAGATTTATATGCCAGCACCTATGGACGTTCATTAATTAGATTATCAAGAACTTCTCATCATACTTGCAAACAGTAATGCTGACATTAGCATTTGCACTTCTGTCAAAACCATACGTATACCTGCTGAAGAAGGTCCTATACATTTCCCAGTGCATGTTCCAATTTACTAAACAAAGCAGTCAAATGTACACAAACATTTAAGATCAATGGAAATCAATGTCAATGTTTTATTGCCTGGCTTTTGTATATTCAGAGGGAGTACATAAACCCAAACATCATTATAGATTTGAGTGAGAAATTAGATGCAGCATGTAATGGAAGGCACATCATCTTGAGCCTGGATACTAGCTGGCCAAAGAATGATGATGTAGTTGAAAGGTTAGTAAATGGCAAATATTGAATATTTATTTGTAGGGCCTTAGCTTCTACAGTTAGTATTAGGTTATAGCCATTTAGGGGTGAATGTTTAAATGAAATGCATAGTCATGTACAATGCATATTGTTTATAAGTACTGTATATATCTATAGAGTAAAGGGTATTTAATGTTGCTTTCTATTATTTTAAACATAAACATATATTTTCAAATATATATTTATGTTGAAATAATAAACACAGCAAGCAACAATAAATCCCTTTTATACAATACTTTAAATAATCTACATTGTACATAACAATGCATGGAGGGCCAGCAAAACCTCGCTGGGATCCTGGAACTGAGTGCCAGACCGGAATTGAGCTCTGGTCCGGTGCTTCTTAAAAGGGCTGCTGATCAAGCAGGGTGCAGGGGATCAAGTCACCCTTTTAGTATGTTGTCAACAATTTGATGAGGCACCTGAGGATACCACTTGGTTTGGGATGCTACCTTCTAGGAGGAATGGGGAACACTTCAATTCCGGTCCCCCATTCCGCCCAGATGGTAGCACCCCCAAACAAGTGGTGTCCCCAGATGCCTCATCAAATTGCTGACAACATACTAAAAGGAGACTAGATCCCCTGCACCGTGTTCGATCAGCACACCTTATAAGAAGCGCTGGACCAAATTAAGTTCCAGGAACTCGGCTAGGCCAGTAAAGTTTTGCCTGCCCTCCGGCAGTTGGCCACCGGTGTTTAGCACATCTCTGTGGCGCATCATTTAAACATTGTTTATAATTTTAGAAAAGATAGCCTATAGTTATAATAGGGAGGTTTAATATTTAATATATTTTATTATAGTCAGTTAGTTTGCAGACATTAGGCAGTATGTGGGAGTTAGCTAGGGTATTCCAGGGGAGTGTAGGTTCCGTTAGACATTATGTAAGTGTAGGCGGTATAAGGGACTTAGCTGGGCGTTCCAGGGGTATGTAGTTTAGGCGTTACGTAGGTGTAGGTGGTAAGGGGGAGTTTTGCTGGGTGGAGTAGGCAGAGTGTGGCAAGGCAGAGCAGATGGAGTATAGCTTAGACGTGATGTAGGTATAAGCGTTCGGGGCAAATAGCGGGGTGTGCTAGTGGGAATAGGCTGCACTTTGATTTGGACATATCGACACCTGTGCGATATGTTTAAATAAGCGAAGTGTAGGTTGCGAGGAGGGTAGCGACCATGTTTCTCTCGCCAGTTATCGGCTGTTGAGACTACATCGCCTGAGGTAGTTAGAGAGGTCCCGTCTGCAAAATTTGGAGTGTGCCTAAAAGTCAGTGAGCGCACTGTCTGCACCTTGTAGGCCCACTTCAAATAGCCCCCCCCCCGCCGCAGCAACGATGTCTGCGATGTGGGTGGTGACATCACGCTCCCATCGACTTTTACGGGAGATACATGCCCGCTCACCCACACCCCTTTTTTAGAAATCTCGACAGACCGACGGGTCAGCAAAATCGGGGCCTAAAAGACAACAAATAAACATACAGCAAATATATATAACAAATTGTCTTAAGAAAAAATCCTTAGGGTAACCTAAACAAAGAATATAGCTCATCAATATAGTGGTATAAAACATACATATTTTAGAATTAGCACAGTTACACAAATAGTGATATTAAAGGGACACGTGGTTTTCTTATTGTTTAAAAATATTTACTACCTATACCCCAGCTTTGCATAACCACTATTATTGTAGTTTATAACCTCTAAGTTTCCCTGTTTCTAAGCTCCTGCAGGCCACCTCTTATCTCAGTGATTCTTATTAGAGTTTTATATCTTGCAAAACAGTCAGACAGTGCTAGTTCATGTGTGTCACATAGATAATGTGCTCAGTCCCGTTGAGAATGATAATGGTGATACAAGAACAAGCACTGATTGGCTAAAAGGCAAAATTGTAAAAAGCACTGAGATAAGGGGCAGTCTGCAAGGGCTTAGACAAAAGGTAATAATAGAGGTAAAAACTATAGTAATATAACAGTGTTGGTTATGCAAAACAGGGGAATTGGTAATACAGGAATTATCTATCTTTTAAAAACAATAACAATGTTCAAGTAGACTGTCCCTTTAACTAATTAAAAATATTTTTTTTTTAAATAAAACAAAGCAAAATTTGTGCTCATACTGGATGTGAAATATAACAAGCTATAATGTAATTTAGTTACTCTTCTCAGATACTGTGGTATAGAATATTACAATAATACAATTGTTTTGCATCAAGCAGGTCAATTTTCTATGACAACAATGTTTAAAGAGACAGTATACACCAATTTTTTATTTAACTGCATGTAATAGACACTACCATAAAGAATAATATGCTCAGATACTGATATAAAATCCAGTATAAAACCTTTGAAAAACTTGCTTAGAACTCCCAATTTAGCACTGTTGATGAGATTAGGCTGGGACACCCACTGAAATGGGCTGAGAAAGCAGAAAAAGCAGACCCCCTCCCACTCCCCTGCATATGAAAAGTCTGTTTACAAAAACAGGAGCAAACTGTAGACATCAGTATAATCTAAAACTTTGGGGCTTGGTTAGGAGTCTAAAAATCTAAACAATGTTCATTAAAAATAAGCAAAACTATCAATTTTTACAAAAACACCCCCAGATGGCCTATATAAATAGATCATCTATAAAACATTTATGCAAAGAAAAATCTAGAGTACAACATCCCTTTAAGTCTGAACCTTTAACTCTGGATTACATAGGGACTGACAAGGTGGGTGGGGAAAAAAAACCAAAAAACAATCACCTAGATTACGAGTTTTGCAGGTAACAGGGGTGCGGTGCTAACGAGCAGTTTTCCCTCACCGCTCACCTACAGACAACGCTGGTATTACGGGTTTTTAGAAACCCGGCGTTAGCTGCAGAAAAGTGAGCGTAGAGCAAAATTTAGCTCCACATCTCACCTCAATACCAGCGCTGTTTAAGTCAGCGGTGAGCTGGCAAAACGTGCTTGTGCACGATTTCCCCATAGGAATCAATGGGGGAGAGCCGGCTGAAAAAAAAAAAGCAGCATTCAGCTTTTAACGCAGCCCCATTGATTCCTATGGGAAAATAAAATTTCTGTCTACACCTAACTAGTGATGTCGCAAACTTAAAATTTTCCGTTCGCGAACAGCGAACGCGAACCTCCGCAATTGTTCGCAAACGGGCGAACCGCCATTGACTTCAATAGGCAGGCAAATTTTAAAACCCACAGGGACTCTTTCTGGCCACAATAGTGATGGAAAAGTTGTTTCAAGGGTACTAACACCTGGACTTTGGCATGCCGGAGGGGGATCCATGGCAAAACTCCCACGGAAAATTACATAGTTGATGCAGAGTCTGGTTATAATCCATAAAGGGCATAAATCACCTAACATTCCTAAATTGTTTGGAATAACGTGCTTTAAAACATCAGGTATGATGTTGTATCGATCAGGTAGTGTAAGGGTTAAGCCCGCTTCACAGTGACAGACCAAACTCCCCGTTTAACGCACCACAAACAACCGCAAACAGTCCATTTGCACAACTGCAAACTCCCCATTTGCACAAGGTTGGATACCAAGCTAGCAATGTCCCGTTTCTTGTCCTCACTGATGTCATTGAAGGTCTCTTCCTCCACCCAGCCACGTACAACACCAAGTGTCCCCGAAAGGTGACAACAAGCCCCATGGGACGCCTGCTGTGTTTGGTCTTCTACCTCCTCAAAGCCACCTTCCTCCTCTGACTCCTCTTCTTCAGACTCCTCTATCTGCGTTGCCTTACTCTGCGTTATTATAAGGTGTGTTAAGTAGTACTATTCTTATCAGTTTAATCCCTGTTACGTCCCCTATCAGGGGACGTGTATATGGCATGGATTTTAGGAACCGGGAGATGGAAAAAGATGCTTGGTCGGTCCTCATACTTCAAATTTGGTGCACTGCGCGTGCAATCGTGGCTGGACTTTTAGCCGACGGACATTTGGCAGACAGACATTTGGCCGACAGACATTTGGTCGAAACACAAGTGGCTGTCACAAAACAGTCCGGCCACGAGATAGATAGATTTGATAGATAGATAGATAGATAGATAGATAGATACATAGATTAGATAGATAGATCAATAGATGCAATATACATTTGATAGATGCGATAGATAGATAGATTTGATAGATAAATAGATCGATTTGATAGATAGATAGATAGATAGATAGATAATTTCCCAGACAGAGAATTACAAGACGTGCGGTCTGGGACCCATGGTAAGGTTCCCAGAGGCAGTTGCGGTGCCAGGGGACGTGTATATGGCATTGATTTTAGGAACCGGGAGATGGAAAAAGATGCTTGGTCGGTCCTCCTACTTCAAATTTGGGGCACTGCACGTGCAATCTACTGTGCCACCAGATAAGAGTGGTGTGTTAAGTAGTACTATTCTGATCAGTTTAATACCTGTTACGCCCCCTATCAGGGGACGTTTATATGGCATGGATTTTAGGAACCGGGAGATGGAAAAAGATGCTTGGTCGGTCCTCCTACTTCAAATTTGGGGCACTGCACGTGCAATCGTGGCCAGACTTTTAGCCGACGGACATTTGGCAGACGGACATTTGGCCGACAGACATTTGGCCGAAACACAAGTGGCTGTCACAAAACAGTCCGGCCACAAGATAGATAGATTTGATAGATAGATACATAGATTAGATAGATCAATAGATGCAATATACATTTGATAGATACGATAGATAGATAGATAAATAGATTTGATAGATAAATAGATAGATTTGATAGATATATAATTTCCCAGACAGAGAATTACCCATGGTAAGGTTCCCAGAGGCAGTTTAGGCGCCAGGGGAAGTGTATATGGCATGGATTTTAGGAACCGGGAGATGGAAAAAGATGCTTGGTCGGTCTTCCTACTTCAAATTTGGGGCACTGCGTGTGCAATCTAATGTGACACCAGATAGGAGTGGTGTGTTAAGTAGTACTATTCCTATCATTTTAATCCCTGTTACGTGCCTTTTTTTTTGTTTGGTTTTTTAAGCCACAGTGCAGCACCATAGGCCAGAAAAATTTGGCATGTACACATGCTTGAAAAATTAGGTATTGTTGCAGCCGCTGCTGTAGCAGCGGCCAGAAAAATTGATGTTTGTTTCCCAGGCAGAAAGTGCCCGAAAACATTGTGGCTTGAACCCTAGTTGGTGGCAGATAAGTCACGCAAGTCATCCGGAATTCGAAGATAAAATACAGCAGCGTGTGGACCATTTTTAGCCCAAGGCAGCTCATCTCATCAGGCCTTTTTTACTCGAATGTATCGCCCAATGTCAGTCCCTTTGGGATCCATCCCTCATTCATCTTAATAAAGGTGAGGTAATCTAGACTTTTTTTACCTAGGCGACTTCTCTTCTCAGTGACAATACCTCCTGCTGCACTGAAGGTCCTTTCTGACAGGACACTTGAAGCGGGGCAGGCCAGAAGTTCTATCGCAAATTGGGATAGCTCAGGCCACAGGTCAAGCCTGCACACCCAGGCATCCTCGTCCTCAGTGATCTCACTGAAGGTATCTTCTTCCCCCCAGCCACGTACAACACCATGGGTACCAGATAGGTGACAACGAGAACCCTAGGATGCCTGTTGTGGTTGGTCTTCCTCCTCCTCCTCAAAGCCACATTCCTCCTCTGACTCCTCTTCCTCACAATCCTCTTCCAGCGTTGCCGCTGGTCCAGCAAGCGATGCTGATAAGGCTGTTTCTGGTGGTGATGGTGACCACAACTCTTCCTCTTCACGCTCATCTACGGCCTGATCCAGCACTCTTTGCAGGGCATGCTCCAGGAAGAAAACAAATGGTATGATGTCACTGATGGTGCCTTCGGTGTGACTGACTAGGACGCATGAGCCTACAGGCATTGCGCATGAGCGCCCAGTAACATGGCAAAAAAATTCCCAGCTCTGCAGAGGCTGTCCTAGAACCCCGGTCATACAAATACTCGTTAATGGCTTTTTCTTGTTGGAGCAGGCGGTCGAACATTAGGAGTGTTGAATTCCAACGTGTCGGGCTGTCGCAAATCAAGCGCCTCACTGGCATGTTGTTTCGCCGCTGGATATCTGAAAAGTGCACAATGGCAGTTTAGGAATGCCTCAAATGGCCACACACCTTTCTGGCCTGCTTCAGGACGTCCTGTAAGCCTGGGTACTTATGCACAAAGCGTTGTACGATCAGATTACACACAAGTGCCATGCACGGCACATGTGTCAACTTGCCCAATTTCAATGCCACCACCAAATTACTTCCGTTGTCAGAAACCACTTTGCCGATCTCCAGTTGGTGCGGAGTCAGCCACTGATCCACCTGTGCATTCAGGGCGGACAGGAGTGCTGGTCCGGTGTGACTCTCTGCTTTCAGGCAAATCAACCCCAAGACGGCGTGACACTGCCGTATCCGGGATGTGGAATAGTACCTGGGGATCTGGGGGGATGCCGTTGATGTGGAGCAAGACGCAGAAGCAGAAGAGGACTCAGCCAAGGAGGTTATGGAAGAGGATGGAGTAGGAGGAGTAGAGGAGATGGCAGCAGGCCTGCCTGCAAGTCGTGGCGTTGTCACCAACTCCTCTGCAGAGCCACGCATTCCATGCTTGGCAGCCGTCAGCAGGTTTACCCAATGCGCAGTGTAGGTGATATACCTGCCCTGACCATGCTTTGCAGACCAGCTATCAGTAGTCAGATGGACCCTTGCCCCAACACTGTGTGCCAGACACGCCATTACTTCCTTTCGCACAATCGAGTACAGGTTGGGGATTGCCTTTTGTGCAAAGAAATTTCGGCCGGGTACCTTCCACTGCGGTGTCCCAATAGCTACAAATTTTTTGAACGCCTCAGACTCCACCAGCTTGTATGGTAAAAGCTGGCGAGCTAAGAGTTCAGACAAGCCAGCGGTCAGACGCCGGGCAAGGGGGTGACTTTGTGACATTGGCTTCTTACACTCAAACATGTCCTTGACAGACACCTGACTGTGTGCAGATGAGCAGGAACTACTCTGGAAGAGAGATGGGGTGGCGGATGGTTGAGAGGGGGCAAGGAGGACATCAGTGTTTGACGTGGCTGAAGATGCTGGACCAGGAGAAGGATGGCAGCTTTGAGTTTGTGTGCTGCTTCTACTCATGTGTTGATCCCATAGGCGTTTGTGATGTGCGATCATGTGCCTTCGCAAAGCAGTTGTACCTAGGTGGGTATTGGACTTCCCACGACTGAGTTTCTTTTGGCACAGGTTGCAAATGGCATCGCTGTTGTCAGAGGCAGACACACAAAATAAATGCCACACTGCTGAGCTCTGCGATGACGGCATTCTGGTGGTGGCAACAGCATGCGTTGATTGGCGTGCTGTCTGGCTGACCCCGGGTGCTGATGCATGCTGTCTGACTGTGCCACTAGCTCCTTGCGACGACCTCCCCCTGCTTCCAACTCGTCTCCTCCTCCTCCTCTCTGTCTCCCCATCTGAACTTTCCCCCTGTTCTTCTTCTCTTCTAGCGGGCACCCACGTGACATCCACGGATGCATCGTCATCATCAACCGCTTCACTTGTATCTGACAAATCAACAAAGGAAGCAGCAGCGGTTACAACATCATCATCATCACACCGTACGTCCATGTCTGTAATGCTGCCTGATTGAGACATATCACTGATATCTACATCCTCTGTCAATGATGGTTGCGCATCACTCATTTCTTCCAACTGATGTGTAAATAAATCCTCTAACACATCAAGTGAAGCGGGTGTGGTGCTAGTGTTGGTGGTGGCGGCAGGCGGGCGAGTGGTAACTTGAGAGGTGCCCGAAGATAAGCTGGAAGAGGATGGTGCGTCAAGGTTCGGAGCGGAAGCTATAGAAGATTGGGTGTCCTGTGTTAAAAAGTCAACTATGTCCTCCTCAGAACTTTTCAAGTTCATGGTACGTGGCCTCTGAACACTGGGCATTATTCTAGGGCCAAAGGGAATCACAGCGCCACGACCACGACGGCACCTTCGGGGTGGCCTGCCTCTGCCTGTCATTTTTTTTTTTAAATGTACACTTACACTACTATTAAACAAGATATGAGTGATGGCACTGGGCAAGTGGGCACAGTATACGCTGTGAGCCTGACACAAAAAAGCAGACTGATGTTTCACAGTCCAAAAAGTTTTTTTTGTTTTAAATGTACACTTACACTACTATTAAACAAGATATGAGTGGTGGCACTGGGCAAGTGGGCACAGTATACGCTGTGAGCCTGACACAAAAAAGCAGACTGATGTTTCACAGTCCAAAAAGTTTTTATTTTTTTTAAATGTACACTTTCACTACTATTAAACAAGATATGAGTGGTAGCACTGGGCAAGTGGGCCCAGTATACGCTGTGAGCCTGACACAAAAAAGCAGACTGATGTTTCACAGTCCAAAAAGTTTTTGTTTGTTTTTAAATGCACACTTACACTACTATTAAACAAGATATGAGTGGTGACACTGGGCAAGTGGGCACAGTATACGCTGTGAGCCTGACACAAAAAAGCAGACTGATGTTTCACAGTCCAAAAAGTTTTTATTTTTTAAAATGCACACTTACACTACTATTAAACAAGATATGAGTGGTGGCACTGGGCAAGTGGACACAGTATACGCTGTGAGCCTGACACAAAAAAGCAGACTGATGTTTCACAGTCCAAAAAGTTTTTATTTTTTTAAATGTACACTTACACTACTATTAAACAAGATATGAGTGGTGGCACTGGGCAAGTGGGCCCAGTATAAGCTGTGAGCCTGACACAAAAAAGCAGACTGATGTTTCACAGTCCAAAAAGTTTTTATTTTTTTAAATGTAAACTTACACTACTATTAAACAAGATATGAGTGGTGACACTGGGCAAGTGCGCATAGTATACGCTGTGAGCCTGACACAAAAAAGCAGACTGATGTTTCACAGTCCAAAAAGTTTTTATTTTTTTAAATGGACACTTACACTACTATTAAAAAAGATATGAGTGGTGGCACTGGGCAAGTGGACACAGTATACGCTGTGAGCCTGACACAAAAAAGCAGACTGATGTTTCACAGTCCAAAAAGTTTTTTTTGTTTTAAATGTACACTTACACTACTATTAAACAAGATATGAGTGGTGGCACTGGGCAAGTGGGCACAGTATACGCTGTGAGCCTGACACAAAAAAGCAGACTGATGTTTCACAGTCCAAAAAGTTTTTTTTGTTTTAAATGTACACTTACACTATTATTAAACAAGATTTGAGTGGTGGCACTGGGCAAGTGGGCCCAGTATACGCTGTGAGCCTGACACAAAAAAGCAGACTGATGTTTCACAGTCCAAAAAGTTTTTTTTGTTTTTAAATGTACACTTACACTACTATTAAACAAGATATGAGTGGTGGCATTGGGCAAGTGGGCCCAGTATATGCTGTGAGCCTGACACAAAAAAGCAGACTGATGTTTCACAGTCCAAAAAGTTTTTATTTTTTTAAATGTACACTTATACTACTATTAAACAAGATATGAGTGGTGGCACTGGGCAAGTGGGCACAGTATACGCTGTGAGCCTGACACAAAAAAGCAGACTGATGTTTCACAGTCCAAAAAGTTTTTATTTTTTTAATTTACACTACTGTTACAACAGATATGAGTGGTGGCACTGGGCAAGTGGGCCTGGCACACACGCTGGCAGGCAGGCAACTGCAATTAGATTACACAAGCAGACTGATGTTTCACAGTCAAAAAAGTTTTTTTTTTTTTAAATTTACACTACTGTTACAAGAGATATGAGTGGTGGCACTGGGCAAGTGGGCACAGTATACGCTGTGAGCCTGGCACACACGCTGGCAGGCAGGCAACTGCAATTAGATTAAACAAGCAGACTGATGTTTCACAGTGAAAAAAGTTTTTTTTGTTTTTTAAATTTACACTACTGTTACAAGAGATATGAGTGGTGGCACTGGGCAAGTGGGCACAGTATACGCTGTGAGCCTGGCACACACGCTGGCATGCAGGCAACTGCAATTAGATTACACTAGCAGACTGATGTTTCACAGTCAAAAAAGTTTTTTTTTTTTTAAATTTACACTACTGTTACACCAGATATGAGTGGTGGCACTGGGCAAGTGGCTTGGCAGGCAAGCAACTGCAATTAGATTACACAGGGAAAAAAAAAATGATGTTCTAGCCCTAAAAAGGGCTTTTTGGGGTGCTGTCCTTACAGCAGAGATCAGAAGAGTCATTCAGGACTGTAGTGGACACTGAATACACTAGCCTAGCTATCAATTTCCCTATAAAATCACCAGCAGCTACACTGTCCCTCCTCTCACTAACAATGCAGCTTCAGAATGAATCTAAAATGGCTGCTGTCCAGGAGCTGAGAGGGTCTGGGAGGGAGTGTCTGCTGCTGATTGGCTGGAATGTGTCTGCAGACTGTGAGATACAGGGTCAAAGTTTACTCAATGATGACAAATAGGGGGCGGATTGAACATTGCATATGTTCCCCCGCCGCGGCGAACACGAACAAGCTATGTTCGCTGGGAACTATTCGCCGGCGAACTATTCGCGACATAACTACACCTAACACCCTAACATGAACCCTGAGTCTAAACACCCCTAATCTAACACTTATTAACCCCTAATCTGCTGCCCCCACGTCGCCACCACTATAATAAAGTTATTAACCCCTAAACCTAAGTCTAACCCTAACACCCCCTAACTTAAATATAATTTAAATAAATCAAAATAAAATAGCTATCATTAACTACATTATTCCTATTTAAAACTAAATACTTACCTATAAAATAAACCCTAAGATAGCTACACTATAACTAATAGTTACATTGTAGCTAGCTTAGGATTTATTTTTATTTTACAGGCAACTTTGTATTTATTTTAACTAGGTACAATAGTTATTAAATAGTTATTAACTATTTAATAGCTACCTAGTTAAAATAAAGTCAAATTTACCTGTAAAATAAATCCTAACCTAAGTTACAATTACACCTAACAGTACACGATAATTAAATTAATTACCTTAACTAAATTCAATTAATTACAATTTTAAAAAATTATCTAAAGTACGAAAAAAAAACCCCGCTAAATTACAGAAAATAATAAAATAATTACAAGTTTTTTAAACTAATTACACCTAATCTAATCCCCCTAATAAAATAAAAAAGCCCCCCAAAATAATAAAAAGCCCTACCCTACACTAAATTATAAATAGCCCTTAAAAGGGCCTTTTGCGGGGCATTGCCTCAAAGTAATCAGCTCTTTTACCTGTAAAAAAAAATGCAATACCCCCCAACATTAAAACCCACCACCCACACACCCAAACCTACTCTAAAACCCACCCAATCCCCCCTTAATAAAACCTAACACTAACCCCTTGAAGATCACCCTACCTAGGTAGCTATTAAATAGTTAATAACTATTTAATAACTATTGTACCTAGTTAAAATAAATACAAAATTGCCTGTAAAATAAAAATAAATCCTAAACTAGCTACAATGTAACTATTAGTTATTGTGTAGCTATCTTAGGGTTTATTTTATAGGTAAGTATTTAGTTTTAAATAGGAATTATTTAGTGAATTATAGTAATTTTATTTAGATTTATTTAAATTATATTTAAGTTAGGGGGGTTAGGGCTAGGGTTAGACTTAGATTTACGGGTTAATAACTTTAATATAGTTGTGGCGACGTTGTGTGCAGCAGATTAGGGGTTAATAAATGTAGATAGGTGTCGGCAATGTTAGGGACGGCAGATTAGGGGTTAATAAAATTAAACTAGTGTTTGCAATGCGGTTTAGGGGTTAATATATTTTTTATAGTGGCGGCGATGTCCGGTTCGGCAGATTAATGGTATGTGTATATACACTTATAAATATATAAATATATATGTATATATTCATATACATATATATTTAAACTTTGCTGCCCATCGCTGCACGACTTACCCCCTTCGATCGGCATGAGAAGGAGGCTCCCATTGGAGCCTATGGAAGTGCGTTCTCATGAGTGCAAAGCTTCCATGCAATGCGAGGTCCATTTGCGTGCACTGGTATTACAATTTTGTGCTCCACTAGTAATCTGGCTCTTTATATTTTATAAAAAGGCATTTCTGCATATTTATTGAAAATGGTAAGCCATGTGCCGTATCCCTGTGCTATTTTTTTAAGAAAATAAGCCATTTTCTTACATTACTTAAAGCAGGTATAACTAATGCAGTAACATGGCTTACGTTTTTAACAAATGACACAGGTGCATGCATGATTGTAAAAAAAATAATGCAGCATAACGGTATTAGTTATTACGAATATGCTATGTATAATGCTTTCTGGAAAAAAATGTGTCTGCGTTCTCTAAAAAAGAAAAAAATCCAATTGATTTTTTGAAACCAATACATAAGTGATTTAAAAAAAAAAAAGCCAATATGCCTGCATTGGTTGTTATACTCCTTTCATATGACATTCTTAAACAAAAAAGAAAGATAGAAATGTTTAGATACCACCATGAGGTTCAGTAGTGATCTACTAGCCCTACATACTGATATTCTGCCTGTCTGAAACACTCTTGTCATTGTTATGCTATATATATATATATATATATATATATATATATATATATATATATATATATATATATTACCTCCATGGCTGAACCTATCATTTCTCTCTGTATCTTGCTGTATCTTGCATATAAATAGTTTTCCTACTTGTTTTTATATAGACTTATAGACTTCTATACTGTGATATATTTATATGTTTCTTGTCTGAGAGGCTCTTGTCTCAATTATGCTTGTATGTTCTGAACTGTGTGATATACCTCTTTGCCATGCAGAGGTCTATTACTGATATCTTATTCATGCACACTGATATACACAACGGAGGGTAGTTATCAAGCCGTCTACTTTTCTGGCTTCGCCGGCCCAATACGCCCGCCTAAGCTCGCCTCACATCGCCGCCGCGGACCTGAAAAAATACGCCTAAGTTATAAAATAAAGCTGTCAAAAAGCCGCGGGGCGGTGAGCAGCACCGGACTGTGAGAGTTATCACTCATCTGATCTCGCTGCCCTTCGGCTTTTTCCCAGCTTTATTGCTAGCCTGTCACTAAGCACTCACACTAAACTACACTGTTCTACCCCCTATACCGGCACCCCCGGAGCCTCCCGCAACTCAATAAAGTTACTAACCCCTAAACCGCCGCTCCTAGACCCCGCCGCAACTCTTATAAATGTATTAACCCCTAAACCGCCGCTCCTAGACCCTGCCGTAACTCTTATAAATGTATTAACCCCTAAACCGCCGCTCCCGGACACCGCTGCCACCTACAGTATACCTAGTAACCCCTATCCTGCCCCCCCTACACCGTCGCCCTCTATTATAAAATTATTAACCCCTATCCTGCTGATCCCGCACCTCTCCGCAACTAAATAAATAGTTTAACCCCTAAACCGCTGCTCCCTGAACCCGCCGCAACCTATATTAAACCTATTAACCCCTATCCTGCCCCCCTTACACCGTCGCCACCTATAATAAATTTATTAACCCTAACCCTAACCCTAACGCCCCCCTAACTTAAATATTAATTAAATAAATCTAAATAAATTAACTCTTATTAACTAAATGAATCCTATTTAAAACTGAATACTTACCTTTAAAATAAACCCTAATAGAGCTACAATATAAATAATAATTATATTCTAGCTATCTTAGGATTTATTTTTATTTTACAGGTACCTTTCAATTTATTTTAACCAGGTACAATAGCTATTAAATAGTTATTAACTATTTAATAGCTACCTAGCTAAAATAAAGAGAAATTTACCTGTAAAATAAATCCTAACCTAAGTTATAATTACACCTAACACTACACTATACTTTAATAAATTATTCCTATTTAAAAATAAATACTTACCTGTAAAATAAACCCTAAGATAGCTACAATATAATTAATAATTATATTGTAGCTATCTTAGGATTTATATTTATTTTACAGGTAACTTTGTATTTATTTTAGCTAGCTAGAATAGTTATTAAATAGTTGTAGTTAAGTACAAAAAATAAAAAAAGCTAAGTTACAAAAAATAAAAAAATAAGTTACAAACATGTTAAAAATATTACAACAATTTTAAGCTACTTACACCTAATCTAAGCCCCCTAATAAAATAACAAACCCCCCCAAAATAATTAATTAAATACATTTCAAAGCTCTTTTACCTTACCAGCCCTTAAAAGGGCCATTTGTGGGGGCATGCCCCAAAGAAAACAGCTCTTTTGCCTGTAAAAGAAAAATACAACCCCCCCCCCCCAACATTAAAACCCACCACCCACATACCCCTAATCTAACCCAAACCCCCCTTACAAAAACCTAACACTAATCCCCTGAAGATCATCCTACCTTTAGTTGTCTTCACTCAGCCGAGCCACCGATGGAACCGAAGTGGACATCCGGAGCGGAAGAAGTTAATCCTCCAAGCGGCGCTGAAGAAATCTTCCATCCGATGAAGTCATCATCCAGGCGGCGCTGAAGAAAAGTCTTCGATCCGGCCCATGTCATCTTCAAAGAGGCACTGAAGAGGTCTTCTATCCGGGCGAAGTCATCTTCCAAGCTGGGTCTTGAATCTTCCTTCCGCCGACGCGGAACCACCTTCTTCACCGACGGACTACGACGAATGACGGCTCCTTTAAGGGACGTCATCCAAGATGGCGTCCCCTCAATTCGGATTGGCTGATAGGATTCTATCAGCCAATCGGAATTAAGGTAGGAAAAATCTGATTGGCTGATGGAATCAGCCAATCAGATTGAGCTCGCATTCTATTGGCTGTTCCGATCAGCCAATAGAATGCAAGCTCAATCTGATTGGCTGATTGGATTCCATCAGCCAATCAGAATTTTCCTACCTTAATTCCGATTGGCTGATAGAATCCTATCAGCCAATCGGAATTGAGGGGACGCCATCTTGGATGACGTCCCTTAAAGGAGCCGTCATTCGTCGTAGTCCGTCGGTGAAGAAGGTGGTTCCGCGTCGGCGGAAGGAAGATTCAAGACCCGGCTTGGAAGATGACTTCGCCCGGATAGAAGACCTCTTCAGCGCCTCTTTGAAGATGACATCGGCCGGATCGAAGACTTTTCTTCAGCGCCGCCTGGATGATGACTTCATCGGATGGAAGATTTCTTCTGCGCCGCTTGGAGGATTAACTTCTTCCGCTCCGGATGTCCACTTCGGTTCCATCGCTGCTCGGCTGAGTGAAGACAAGGTAGGATGATCTTCAGGGGATTAGTGTTAGGTTTTTGTAAGGGGGGTTTGGGTTAGATTAGGGGTATGTGGGTGGTGGGTTTTAATGTGGGGGGGGTTGTATTTTTCTTTTACAGGCAAAAGAGCTGTTTTCTTTGGGGCATGCCCCCACAAATGGCCCTTTTAAGGGCTGGTAAGGTAAAAGAGCTTTGAAATTTATTTAATTTAGAATAGGGTAGGGCATTTTTTTATTTTGGGGGGGTTTGTTATTTTATTAGGGGGCTTAGATTAGGTGTAAGTAGCTTAAAATTGTTGTAATATTTTTAACATGTTTGTAACTTTTTTTTATTTTTGTAACTTAGCTTTTTTTATTTTTTGTACTTTAGTTAGTTTATGTAATTGTATTTAATTGTAGTTATTTGTAGGTAGTTTATTTAATTAATTTAATGATAGTGTAGTATTAGGTTTAATTGTAACTTAAGTTAGGATTTATTTTACAGGTAATTTTGTATTTCTTTTAGCTAGGTAGTTATTAAATAGTTAATAACTATGTAATAACTATTCTAACTAGCTAAAATAAATACAAAGTTACCTGTAAAATAAATATAAATCCTAAGATAGCTACAATATAATTATTAATTACATTGTAGCTATCTTCGGGTTTATTTTACAGGTAAGTATTTATTTTTAAATGGGATTAATTTATTAAAGTATAGTGTAGTGTTAGGTGTAATTGTAACTTAGGTTAGGATTTATTTAACAGGTACATTTCTCTTTATTTTAGCTAGGTAAGCTATTAAATAGTTAATAACTATTTAATAGCTATTGTACCTAGTTAAAATAAATTGAAAGGTACCTGTAAAATAAATATAAATCCTAAAATAGCTAGAATATAATTATTATTTATATTGTAGCTATATTAGGGTTTATTTTAAAGGTAAGTATTTAGTTTTAAACAGGATTCATTTAGTTAATAAGAGTTAATTTATTTAGATTTATTTAATTAATATTTAAGTTAGGGGGGCGTTAGGGTTAGGGTTAGACTTAGGTTTAGGGGTTAATAATTTTATTACAGTGGCGGCGGAGTAGTGGGGGGCAGGATAGGGGTTAATAAATTTATTATAGGTGGCTACGGTGTAGGGGGGCGCAGATTAGGGGTTAATAAATTTATTATACGTGGCGACGGTGTAGGGGGGGCAGATTAGGGGTTAATAAATTTATTATAGGTGGCGACGGTGTAGGGGGGGCAGGATAGGGGTTAATAAATTTATTATAGGTTGCGACGGTGTAGGGGGGCAGATTAGGGGTTAATACATTTAATATAGGTTTCGGCGGGTTCAGGGAGCGGCGGTTTAGGGGTTAATACATTTATTATAGTTGCGGTTGGCTCCGGGAGCGGCGGTTTAGGGGTTAATATGTATAGAGTAGCTTGCGGTGGGCTCCGGGAGCGGCGGTTTAGGGGGTAATAACTTTATTTAGTTGCGGCGGTGTAGGGGGGACAGATTAGTGGTGTTTAGACTCGGGGTACATGTTAGGGTGTTAGGTGTAGACAGCTCCCATAGAAATCAATGGGATGTCTGTCAGCAGCGAACTTGTACTTTCGCTATGGTCAGACTCCCATTGATTCCTATGGGATCCGCCGCCTCCAGGGGTGGCGGATTGAAAACCAGGTACGCTGGGCCGTAAAAGTGCCGAGCGTACCTGCTAGTTTTTTGATAACTAGCAAAAGTAGTGAGAATGTGCCGCACTTGTGTGCGGAACATCTGGAGTGACGTAAGAATCGATCTGTGTCGGACTGAGTCCGGCGGATCGATGCTTACGTCACAAAATGCTACTTTTGCCGGTCTCGAGCCTTTGATAACTAAGGCGTATCAGCCTCGCCACAAATACGATGCGGAATTCCAGCGTATTTGAGGTTGACGGCTTGATAACTAGGCCCCAACGTGTTTGAGAGCTTCATCTTTTCATTTATATGTTTATATGTGACCCACATGATTTGGCTATTGATAATGTTTAAAAGATTGTAACTAAAATAGTAGAGAGGTTGAAAGAAGACAAAACTCAATCAAGTTAAACTTATTCAGATTCTACATGATTTACAATAAAGCACCTGACAATTAAACATACATGAATATAATTAGAATCCAACCCATTTAACACAAATAATCATATCCCTGAATTATATTTTTAGCCAGAAATGTATCTAACACATTTTTAAATTTATCTAAGGTATTGGCATTCACCACCTCCTTAGACAATCAGTTCTACAATTTTATTGCTCTTACAGTGAAAGACGTTTACGTTGCTGGAAATTGAATCTCCATTCCTTCAGCAGTAAAGAGAGACCTCTTGCCGCAAACAATTGCATTGTAATAAACAGTGCTTCTGCCAACTCTGTAAATGATCCTTGACTATATTTGTATAAACGAATCACATCTTGTAGGGCTTGCAGTAATCTGTTTCCCTGTAGAAGTAGGTTACTCTGATTAAGTATAGAGTTAGAGCACATAGGGGGATTTTAAATTATTTGTTGCATAATTATTTGTAAAGTTTTAAACTTTATATTTAACTGATTTATTTAAGTTTACATTTTAACTGCTACCTGTTCAGTGATCTTATCACTGTGGCAAGGGGAGCATATTGCCTCTTTAAAAGCTTGTATTAGAGCACTGGAGGAAGAACTGCATGATATTCAAAAGCTTGAAAGGTAAATGGATATGACTGAACAGGTTCAGCAGTAGCAATGGAGGGGATTCAGATGGGGAAACTTAACAAAGGGTAAATAGGAGTTAGCTGAAGAGAATAGCCAGTTCTGAGTTAGTACACCCCAATAGATTTGCCAGATTGAGTGAAGATGTTGGGGATACTGATTCAGCTGTGTCAGTGTCAGAGAAGGATGTTCTACTTAATACAGTGAACAGTCCTCCAGTCATAGAAGAGTGGCATACAAGCCTGGGCCCAAGACAGATGTTGGTCGTAGGAAACTCTATTATCACAAAGTTAGATAGGGTAGCTAGCCTTCCAAATCCCTTTAACTGAACAGTTTGATGCCTTCCAGAGGCTTCTGTTAGGCATATGGTACGAGCATATTGAAATATGCAGTTAGAGGAATTTGGGTCTGATCCCACAGTCATGGTGCATATTGGGTCAGCAAGAGATGGTGTGTCCTAAAATATTACTTAAGGGAGTTAGAAAGCCTAAAGAAAAGACCTCCAAGATAGTATTTTCTCAGATATTACCAGGGCCATTTGCTAATCCAGTAAGGCAGAAGGAGCTAAGGACAGTTAATTCCTGGTTAAAACCAGACATGGCCTCCTTGCCCAATCTGCTTAGAAAGATATGGCTGAACCTCGCTGACGAAGATAAATGAAGGCTGAAACAATTGTCTGGGGTTGCCATGTTCCTTGTTCAGAGAGGGATTCCCTGGTATTAAGCGACTGGACTGACCTTGTTAGGCAGGATCAGACTTATATACTTCAGGAAAGTTCTTCTCTGTGAACAGCATTATTAGGCTAAAAAAAGGCTGCTAAAACTGAATACATGTATTATATTTTCTAAGAAAATTAAAAATACAAAAAAATCTAATTTGATTGAAAGCTTGAAAGGTTGTAATGATGTCCCAGATGACTTCTACAAGTAGCTTAAAGGGACACGAAAGTCAAAATTAAACTTTCATGGTGCAGACCAAGCATGCAGTTTAAAGATTTTTTTCCAATTTATTTCTGTTATCAATTTTACTAAATTCTCTTAGTATCCTTTCTTGAAAAGCATACCTAGGTAGGCCTAGGTTCAGGAGTACAAATACACTACTGGATGTTATCTGGTGTTTGGCAGCTACACACATTTGCCTCTGGTCATTGGTTCATCAGATGTGCTCAACTAGGTCCCAGTGGTTTATTGCTGCTCTGAAGGATAACAAGAAAATGAATCAAATTATATACTTTAACCTTGTGTTTAAACCCGCTTGCACTCTTATATCCCTTTAAAGAAGAAGACATTAAAAAACATGCCAATGTACCTACTCTAAGGGCTAGATTTATCAAAGGCAAGTTGTAATGTCTAATACGTGCGCCTGTAACTGCGCCTCAGCTCGCCTCTGTGACAGCGCACATGTGCGCTCATATTTATCACTAAACTGCTCACAATTATACGCTTTTTGAAACTGGTGAGCTGTAGCGTATTATGATAAATCCCGCTGATCGCAATTGTACTTCCCTATATTTATCATGCCTCTAACTCAATTTTGCGCATGTATATATTTCTATATTGATATGGGAATCCCTGCAACATTATAAAATCCAATTTTTAGCCTGTGCACTGTTCTGAATTCTTTGGAACACATATATATTTGTTTAGATGTTTTAAAATTGCCTTTAACACAACACCCATATGCCTTGAAAATGATGGCTGACTCATTCCTACAATTGGACTGGACACCGATTGAAAAGATCCAGTAGCCAAAAAATGTAGCACAGCCAATAATTTCACTATTCCTGGGATTGATCTTGTCCTTCTTGTGCTCGGTTCTAGTTCATGTCGTATTGGTCCATATAAATCTAAAATAGTTGATCTGTTGAGCCTGAACCTTTTTTTTAATTTCAGAATCAGTTAGAGCATGCAGACCACAACGGGGCAAGAAAACTCTCGGCACCCGTGTGCGCCTTTGTAAACGCATATTTGTGTCAGAATCAGTCTCCTCCATGCGCCGAGCAATGGACAAATATGCTAACATCACAAAGTAATCCATCTGTAAAAATATTGGCCCTACTGAGATTCGCCTATGTATATATGGCGAAATTGCGAAGACGTAATTGTAGGTGAAACTACATTTCTCTATTGGCGAAAACTAATGATGAATACCAAACAAGTTGTATTTCTATGTCTGCATCTAAAATTACGTCTATATCCAATGTGTATTAGCGCTGTCAGGAGCGTGCCCGTGCGCCTAGGCGAATTCAAGCAAAGTGCAAAGAAGTTTCTTTCAGAATTGCGCAATTGTAGGCGCAGAGTGCAGTGATGAATAAGACGATCAGTTCATATGCGTTATTTTGGACGTAATTATAGGAGAAGGGCTTTGATAAATCTAGGCCTAAGAATAGAATATTTAATTGCACCATCAGACCGGAAATGCTCTATGAGCAGCAAATTCATCACACAATTCTGTAGTAATATTAAATAACACTCTTAATAGAACACTACATCAAAAAAATATTAGCCATAGCTAAATGGCTTAAATCAATTTATAAACATGCTACATGTTCCAAGGCAAAATTCATTAATCTACTATTGTTTTTAAGATTTACATTAAGGAGTAGAGGCATAGCAAGGACAAATCCGTTATCTGCAAGACTAGTTAGATGGAACAAAGAAACACAGATATTTTAGGCTCACTAAATTCATGTTATTTCAGTGCTTACTTATACTGAGATCTGTAAAATTTATCTTTCAAAAATATTACTCATCTTCTTATACCAGCTATTGTATTTTTTTTAAAAAAACAAGAAGATACAGTACAAGTTTTGTTTGTTTGTTTTTCAAAAATTCATAGTAATGCAAAAACACAAAAAACATTTGTCACCCTCTAGGAACATATATGTAACCACCATTTGTTAGAATGTCCATCTGTGCTGTCAATTATCTTATGTGAAGGTGGTTTTCCACTAACATTGACTCATGGAAAGCACCCTCTGATTTATGTAAATGTCTTTGATCATTGTACTTTGCAGTTATATACCTAATGGCATAGTGCTACATAATATGCTGACTCTGTATAAATTAAAGGGACATGAAACCAAAAAGTTTTCTCTCAAGATATTTGGAGTTTGTGCATAAAAGTATATATTTACAACAATCGCTTTGCATTTTTCAATATAGCTGTTTATTCTGAAATTTTTGTTAGATAATTACTAAACCCTCCATGAGACTCATTATACCAGTGCTATCAAAGAGGGCTACCTAGGAGCATGCATGAGCACTTTGAACTTGCCAACGCCACACCCTAATTTCAGTTGTGATTTTAGGAACTTATAGCCCCGTAGAGACTTATAGAGCTCCAGCACAGGGAGCCATTACGCAACAGGGCTTAGCAGACCAATAATACTTTTGTGTATGCGTCTGATTCCTGCAGAAACATTTTAGCTTATGTAGTTATAAATCTACAGGTGTATGGCGCATGCGTGTAAAACATATTACACATTGTGCAAATATTCAAGAGCGCACCAAGACTTGAACAAGTCCATTACTGTAGCAGATGTCATTGTTTGACTAAGTAATGAAGGGGGCAAGTGTTAATGAGAAGGTTGTCTTCAGAGCGGTATAAATGAGGAAAATTGTAGATATATACTAACATTATTGGTCTTTGTTTGAACATACACATACACACACACACATATACATACACACATGCACACACATACACACATATACATACAAACAAACACACACATATGTACACACACATATACACACACATATACACACACATATACGCACACACATATACACATACACACACACACATACTCAAGCACACACGCATACACACACAAACACATGCACACACACACACACATATACATACACACATGCACACACATACACATATACATACACACATGCACACACATACACACATATACATACAAACACACACATACGTACACACACATATACACACACATATACACACACATATACACACACATATGCGCACACACATACGCACACACATATACACATACACACACGCATACACACGCACACATACACACACATATGCGCACACACATACGCACACACATATACACATACACACACGCATACACACGCACACATACACACACATATGCATACACACACATATGCATACACAGACACATACGCAGACACATACGCAGACACATACGCACACACATATACACATACACACATGCATACACACACATACGCACGCACACACATACGTATACATACACACATGCACACACACACATGTAACAAATGACATATTTTTGCAATGTACAGTATATGATCCTGGGTTATATATTTAGAACTCTTCATTTATGTGCTTTGTTGTGGCACATGTATTTATGTTTAAGTATATGTGCATTTTCTTTGCATGATAAAGAGGGTATTGTACTTATCTGAGCAGTGGGCATTTTATGTATAGATAAACAGATGACATGTTGTATTGCATGTTTCATACAGTATGGTATCACACTAACAGGAAGTGCATAAACAGGACACCACATAGATGTATTTCATGATCTCCATTAATTATCATAATGTAACTAAGGAGAATGATTCAGTGCAATATGTCAACCCAGATATTCCAGAGACGTGCCAGTGGAAAAGTAGTTTCATCTGTGTACTTAACAAGCAAAATTAATTTGTTAGTTACACAGAGCATGAAGAGCTATAGTAAAATGGTAATTGAAATTAAACATTAAACACAAATGCAATTTACTCTGGTGTAACTTTTTATGTACCTTATACACGTCATGCTTTGTAGTAATCAATAGAATATGCTAATATTCTTACGCAAAAAAAACAATTGTATGTTGATAAAAAGATTTGACATATTTAACATACAAACAAGTTGGCTCTTCATTAAAGGGACAAAGTAGTATTTCAAAATGCATAACAACAGTACATATCTAATATTACTAGAAACATTTGTGAAATCACTCAATAAATCATGACCTTTTTAAAAAGGATTTAAAAAAAATAATAAATAAAAGCTATGATTTAGGATAGATAGATGGATGATACATAGATAGATATTTATATACATATATACTAAAAATGGTTACCTGTTTTACATATATCTTTACAATATTTCTATATGTATAAAATATTTATCTTTTGTTGTCCACTTTGTGCTTTTAATCCTCAGTCATGTGCAAATAGTCATTATATTATGATGTCTATAATCAGGGTTGTTGTGGTAAGTTTGTTATACTCATTATTGTGACATTTAGCATGACTTGTACAATACTATATTCCGGCTTTGATTGGTTGCCAGCTGTAGTATATTTTTGCTAGACTTGATTTGATTCTAAAAAAAAACTGTCTTTTGCGGCAAAATAAAGGTTTTCTCATAGTACATTACTATCTTTCATCAAAGTGAAACCTCACATAGCAATTGCTAATAGACTGCACTTTACTATGAGGAGCCCTGTATTTTTTATCATTGCAGTATTTTACAGTATTTTTTGATTACCTGACTCTTTGGAAAGGAACAGCCATAGTGATCTAAAGCCTGTGATTCTAAAGAGACAGAAATAAAATCCCTTGATTGCACCTAGCATTTCTTTGTGTGAATTTGGAAATCTGTGTAAATATCTTGAAAAGGCTATATTTTAATAGCGAAGCGTATGTCGGAGGAAACTTTGTAACAGCTGATCATGAGGAGGGGCGGAGCCAAGTATGGAACACTACGGTCTTACTATGACAGACTGACACACACTATAGTGTTATTGCTGGGAAGTAGGCAGACCCTTAGTGATCATTTGTTTAACCTGTTACATTTGTGTGTTTTAATAAATGATAATTGTGTTTTCAACATCCGTGATCACAGTGTATCCTGTTATACGTTGGGTGTTGTATTAAGCGCAAACTCTAGAGCTGTTGAAGCTCTTATAAACGTGAGTAGTATGACTCAGCTTTACCTGTCTTAATAGCATTATACAACAGTTTCACGCAATGGATTTGTTCTTTTTCTTTTTGAGGAATCACTCTGTGCACTGTGCAGACTACAATTATCCCTCATTAAAGAACTGTATTCATCTGATCAGTTCTTATATTGGTCTTGGTTTGTATATTGTATTTTGGGTTCTGTCACATTTTATCATTAGATATCTTTGTAGATTTAAAGTCGTCTTCATTATTTCTCAGCTTGTTTCTGCTACAGTATATATATATATTTGTGTGTGTGTGTCTTTGTGTATTGTAATTCATCTATAGAGCTAAGTAAACTGCCTTTGGCTGCAGGATTGTCAAATTCAAAACCATTCCAGAACATAAAAACTCACATATTGCTTTGCTTTCACATTATTTGGCATTGTGGTAACCCCTGAGTGCTTTGAGAAGACACCATTTAACAGCAGTTTATCAGAAAATACCTTACACAGGGTCGGTGTCATGTCGAAATCTGTGACCCTACGGAATGTGCGACCGTGACGCCACCACATTCCTGAGCGCACACGTGACTGGTTCAAAATTTGACAGAACAGCTGAGCCTGTCAACGACTTTTGCAACCGCAATGTCGCAGAATCCGATGGATATCACAAACACAAGAGCTTAGATACAATGGCAGAATAGTGACTAGGCTCTTTATTATCGGTTATTTGTAGAGCGCCAACAGATTCCGCAGCGCTATTGTGTTAAAGTACAGAGCATCTGCTTACATTTGTTTTCAGGAGCGATTCTGATATTACTGTGACTGAAGTTCTAGCTAATTGAATGTGGGAGTTAAAATGTGAGTGCACAGCACCTCTGTGTAAGCCCCTCCCAGCACACAAACCCCTCCTGTAGGATACTGCCTGTGCACTCGTTCACTCGGAAAATAAATCAGCTCTGGTAGATGGTGGAATTAGAGCCTGTAAAGTTTAAACACTTATGGAGGTTATGTAGTCGCACATTCTGTCGGGTCGCAGATTTCTAGGATTTTTGCCAACACAGGCAAAGACCCATGTTGTCGCCTCTCCCACCTTGCCATTAAAGGGACACACAATGTTTTTCTTTCGTGATTCAGATAGTGCATGCAATTTTAAGCAACTTTCTAATTTACTCCTTTTATCAATTTTTCTTCATGCTCTTGCTATTTTTTTTTTTTAAAAAGAAGGCATCTAAGCTAAGGAGCCAGCCAAATTGTTTATTGGTGGGTGAATTTATCCACCAATCAGCAAGAACAACCCAGATTGTTCACCAAAAATGGGCCGGCATCTAAACTTACATTCTTGCTTTTCAAATAAAGATACCAAGAGAATGAAGACATTTTGTAATAGGAGTAAATTAGAAAGTTGCTTAAAATTGCATACTCTGTCTCAATCACAAAAGAAAAAAATTGGGTTCAGTGTCCCTTTAATGCTTCTTATGTAACTAAATAAAACTATTTTTATCTATAATGATTGAGAAAATAGATTTATGTTATATCAAATTCTTGACTGTTAATCTGATTTATTATAGCTATAGTAGCTATAATGGTTAAAGGGACATAAAACCCAAATTATTTCTTTCATGATTCAGATAGAACATACAATTTTAAACAACTTTCCAATTTACTTCTGTTATCAAATTGCAAGATATTTCTGTTGTGTTGCTATAGAATAAAACTACAGCCAAGCCTTACAGTTTTTAAAACAAAATGAACATCCTTTTTACTACAGTTAATTTTCAACAGCCAAACTCCACCTTCCATTTGCCTTATTAGGAGGACCCAATCTGGGCTTGAGTCTGCAGACAACAAGGCTAGCCACAATCATAAAGCATAAAGTTAGTATAGAGGGCATTGTTTTGCAGTTGTTATCAGTTAAAGCCAATTAGAAACATATATGTAGCAGAGTTATCCTTGACGGTGCATTTCACATTTTGAGAATTAGAAATTGCTCAATTTTTAGAACAAAATTACATGAAAGGGGGCAAAATAGCTACTGAAAATATATTGCAAAGTTGTTTCATTATGCAAAATTAAACATTTTAAATAAAAATCTCAGGGTGTTTAATGTCCCTTTAAGGACTGTTGCTCTAGACCAGTGTTTCCCAAACCCAGTCCTGTTGCTCTAGACCAGTGTTTCCCAAACCCAGTCCTCAAGACCCTTACTCAGACCAGATATTCATTATATCTTAACTAGAGCACAGGTGAAATAATCAGCTGATGGGTGAGCTGATTATTTCACCTGTGCTCTAGTAAAGCTATAATAAATATCTGGCTGAGTAAAGGTTGAGGACTGGGTTTGGGAAACACTGGTCTAGACAATGCTTAACTGAAAGGGCTGAAAATTTACTTTTCTAATCATAGTATGAAAATTTGATAGTAGATGTTGGTAAATCTGTTTCTTTCAGCTTAACAATGGAAATATGTGTTGGGTTATTTTCAGTTGTATATATAGAGATTGAAAAAAATATATATCTTGCCAATAGCTTGCACTAGTTCTTCAGAGAAGCTTGATGAAAATGCACATTAGCTGTTTACCCTGAAAACAAGCTCAGGGGGTAGCAGATATATTCAGCTCTTGTGAAGAAGTACTGTGTTATTCATATGTTATTTTCCATCTTGTTTACCAGATTTGCAGGAAAAAGATTTCAAAAGGTTTATCAGTGCTTTTCCTTTGGCATTACTATTTTCTACTTACCTCTCCAAAAAGGAATAGTTTAAAAAAATGCAGAATAGTATCAATTAAAAAGATTTTATAATAAAATATATGTTAGAAAAGATTATGAATACCAGAAGTACATTTATCTGTGCAGAAGTTTATATTAATGAACAACAATAGCTAGACATGTGCATTCTGCTGAGGTTTTGGATGAATATGTATGCGTAAGAAGGTGCTCACTTGCGACGTTCAGCTCTTTTCAGAGCCGAATTTCCTTCTTAATACGGGGAGAGTCCACAACTGCATTCATTACTTTTGGGAAATACAGAACTGGCCACCAGGAGGAGGCAAAGACACCCCAGCCAAAGGCTTAAAGGGACAGTATACACTCATTTTCATATAACTGCATTTAATAGACACTACTATAAAGAATAAGATGCACATATACTGATATAAAAATCCAGTATAAAACTGTTTAAATACTTACTTAGAAGCTGTCAGTTTGGCTCTGTTGAAAAGGCAGCTGGAAAGCCCACTGCAAGTGGCAAATAAGACACTCCCCCCCTCCCCCTTTTGCATATGAAAAGACACTTTACACAAACAGGAGTAAGCTGGAGAAGGTAGCTGACAGTATTCACATAAAACTTTGGGCTTGGTTAGGAGTCTGAAAATCAGAGCAATGTTATTTAAAAATAAGCAAAACTATACATTTATTTTTTTTAAACACTTTATGGGCTATATAAATAGATCATCTACAAAACATTTATGCAAAGAAAAAATGAGTGTATAATGTCCCTTTAAATACCTACCCAACTTCCCTCATCCCCCAGTCATTCTTTGCCTTTCGTCACAGGAGGTTGGAAGAGAAGTGTCAGAAGATTACGGAGTAGTTCCTTATGGAGGGTAGTACTCCTCGAGATGGAACTGGAGTTTTTAGTAGTCTTGTCAGCCTCTCAGTGAGAGCATTGATGAAAGTTAGAGTCCGGAGATGCAGGGAGAGTCTTTCTGCAAAACCATCCCGACTGATATTAACAGCTCCATAAGCAATCAGCGTTGACGAGTTTCGCTACCTGCTTTTCTGCACTGAAGTCCATGTCAGAAGCGCAGCTACAATCTGTCAAACTTGAATGACCGTTTTGCTGTTCCACGGCATAGATTCTGGTAAGATTGTTTCAATTTTTACATGTATGTTAATGTTAGAAGACAGGGTCTCAGTGGGATCCTTTATCTTTATGGAATCAAGGGTTAATATCTCCTGAGGGGGATTCTTGAACAGTGGGGGCTTTAATCATGTTTGTTATGTGATTCTGACTGCTTATGTGTAGAAAAGTTTAGGGCTCATAGGCTATTACGGAACGTACAGGTTAATTTTCGAGCTGCGCAGTTTTATTAGACTGGAGTGCTCTTCCTTAGCGGGAGCGATCCTGCATGTTGCACCACGTGACCGGGTGCGGTCATGTTTTTGTTTTCCATTTCCGTATTCCTGACCGAGCGTCTGCGCAGAGGATCTGTTTTTCTACCTGTCTGGGTCATAGGAGGTAGTGAGTGCCCCAACCATTGGGTGTATGGTGCCAGTTGTTTTTGTCCATAATCTACTTAGTCAAGTTATGAAGGATTCTAATATGTTAGGGTGGTTTACTCTGATTCAGATTTTGATACCTGTGTATATTGTGGGGAGGCCTGGGTAACCCAGCCCTCTCAATTATGTTCCGTATGCCGCAATAGGGTGTTCTCATCTTCCTATGTTGAGATGTTAGAGACCACTGAGCCATCCGCCTCTGAGAATTTTGCACCCCGTGAGGTGCGTTCCCTATAGTCTTTTGTTTCTACACAGGCAGTTGTCCCGAGTACCACCATTACCCCTTCTCCTGAAGGATTTTTTTTCCACCAGAGGTTACTACGCAGTTTCGCATGGCCATATCTATGGCTTTAGTGCATTTGCATCGTCCTGCCACGTGCAAATGAAGGCTTAATTCGTGTACTCCTACCCAAGGTCCGGCATATAAGAGGACGATGGTATCCGATCAGTCTTCTGAGGCTTTAAAGGTGCTACCTCCAGGGTCGGAGTCCCCAGATTCTCAGACGGAGGTGAAACGGACGATGGTATCTGATCAGTCTTCTGGGGAAGCGGTGTCCTCTGAGGCTTTAAAGGTGCTACCTCCAGGGTCGGAGTCCCCAGATTCTCAGATGGAGGTGAATTTTGCTTTTAGATTTAGAATGTCTCGTCTGTGTGTACTTCCGAGAGGTTTTGGTGATGTTGGAGGTTCCCAGTTCTGATCCGTCAGCTGAATCTCAGTCTTCTGAATCAGATAGTGAGCTTGTTTAGACGACTGGAGGAATGGTGATCCTATTCCTTATCGTCTCTCTATTTGTTACTTTTTTGTTTTTGTATCGAATTCCCAGTTCTGAGCTCTTGAGGAATTGTGTCGCACGACAGGCCGGACCTGTCGGTTTTACTTTCCCTTTGGCTATCACTTGTGTGCGCTTGCCTATTTTCTTTTCTAATCCGGTTAGGATAGGTTTTATTTTCCTTTTATTTTTAGAGATTGAGATTGTTGTAGAATCTCTTCTTAGGAAGACTTTTCGCCTCTGGGATTCTGGTACTAGCGATTTTCATGGTCGCGATTGATGGAATCTTCCAGTGGTAGTTTGATAAAAAAGAAAAAAAAAAAAGAGAAAAATACAAAACAGAACAAAAACAAAGAAGGATGTCTCTGGTCGGGGTGATGTTCCCTCGATATGTCCGAGACTATGTTTAAGCTTCGGAGCTTATATGTTTTTCTGTTTATTATTCTCTGGCCCTGCTAGAACTTTAGAATTTTACGTTTGACCCTTGAACAGATATGTTGTATCCTACATATCGGGCTGGTCCTGGTTTGGTATTGGTTATCTCTGTTCTTTTTGAGGTTTATAACAGATATGTTGTATCCTAAATAACAGACTGGACCTGATTGGGTACTAGTTACTTCTTTCTTCTTCTCAAGAGGTTGTTTTCTTGTTCCTTTGGTCCAGGGGAATCCCTTCTATCCTAGATATCAGGCTGGTCCTAGTTTAAATCATCTTGGTTGGGTGTCTGATATTGGATCATGTGCAGTCCAAGTGGCCTATGAGTTAATACCCTGCTAAGCAAAGCTGTTGACTTGGAGCTGGATTTCTAATGTGACAGTTTTTCCCTCCTGATAAGGGGGGGACTGGTGACTTTTTTGGAGTAATTTTCCTGGTTCCTTTTCGCAGGGGTGAAATTTCTCCCCCTCTATTGGTGCTCCATAGGGGCTCTCTCATTCTATTTGGTTTCTATGCTCTCTATGCATAGCTTATTTCTTCTTCCTCTTGAGGGTTGATACACAGTTCTTTCTTCCCGTATTCAGGGAGATGGATACTTTCCTGTCATCATGTTGAGGAAATCTGATTTTTAGGGACCGTAACGTTTTCAGTAACCTCGTTCTGATCCTAGATTTTTTCTTGGGATCTAGTTTTTTTTATACAGTATCCTGTTTTCCTGGGCTCCTGTTTTTGGTGGTTCTGGTTTTTCTCCATTGCCTGCTAGGAGTTTTAAGGAATCTCTCTTGTCCTTTCCATCCTTTGCGTTGGATTTGGATTGGAACTCCTGGGGTAGCCTCCAGAGTGGTTCTTTGGATGCTGTTTGACCTTTCAGACAGGAAGTCTCTTTAGGCCTTTTTTGAGTTAAAGTACTCTATAGGCTTGCCCTTCAGTTTTCCTTCAGATCTTTGTTGGTACTAAGGAGGGTGATGTTTAGCCCAGTCCGATTCTTCTGCTTGGCATTGTTGCTTATCTATCTTCCAGATTTTCAAAGATTTCTGGATAGTCCGCACCGGTCTCTAGTATGCGGTATATCTCTCCCTGTTCTGGGAAAATTACCTTTGGCCTACTGGGGCGGTTTTGGCTTATCACTTCCATGGAAGTTTGAGAGTGTATTCTGGGATTTCTTCTGTTTTCTTTCTAGGGAATCTCCGGTCACTCTTTATACTCTGAGGACCTGGTTTTCTGTGTTTATACCAGTTGGGTTCTTTCTGAAGTAGATTTTTTTTCTGACTCTGAGAGTTAAACAGGAGGTCGAGGGACTCTCCTTCTGTGTGTACCTTTGATCTGCATTCCCGAAAAGGTTTTTTTTGGATCTTTACCTTTGTAGGAATCCGATGTAGGCTCTCTGGCATCCGTGCCTAGCCTAGTTTTTTCCCTTATGGGATTGTGGTCAAGGATTCTTAAGTAGATCACTGGATCTTTTCGGGGCTTGGGAAGTTTATTCTTCCTTGTTCTCTTCGACTATGTCACTCCTTCTGGGTTGACTCGGTCTGACAGGAGCTGGCATCAGGGTATCTTATTGCTCCTTTAGTGCTGCCACTTCATTTCGTGGTTTGGTCTTCTCTATTATGGGTGCTCCTTATAATGGAGTTTGGCAGGGTATTTGCCCTTAGTTTTTGGTGTATCCATGAGATGTTTTTTTCTGAAAGGTGTCAGTCCTTTCATCAGCTTGTAGCTGGTCCCTCGTTATAATTTTGGGATGGAGGTCTTTCCTCCCCCCTGTTTTTATGGGGTGGTGTTGGTTCTCTCTGATTTTATATCTCTTCTTAAGGTTCTCTCTTGTCCCTTTACAGGGTGTCCTGGAGGCAGGACTAAGTGGCCTAAGGGATAACTACCCTGCCTAGCAAGCTTAAGGCTTGGAGTTTGAATCCTGCTGTGGCAGCTTCTTTAGAAGGGTTTTCTTAGCCAGTTCTTGGCTAGGACAGCTAGTTCTTATAGCATGAGGGATAGTCTGGCTGCCTAACAGACGTGTAGTTACGGGTTGTATCATCCATCACCTTCTGCCCTGGTATGTGGGCTCCTAAGCAGATTCTAGATATCTGTTTCTGTTCTGTTTCCGAGGTTCATGAACTTTTGGTGTTCATTTCTTTTTGCTAGGACGCGGACTGTGGTCAGGCAGTTGCGTTGTATTTTTTGCCTTTTCAGGAACTTAGTATTCTTGTTAAGGATTTGCATTGGTTCTTTGTATGGATGCAGGAGATGGTCCTTGAATTTTTCATTCATTGACCTGTTCTGATTGTGGAGTATCTCTATATGTCCTAGTCTCTCTTGCATGCCAGTAATCCGCTCTGCTTATGGGGTTTTCATTCTAAGGATACTTTTTCTTCGGGTTCTGCATGGTGCTTCTCCCTCTGTTTGTTCCCTTTTTTCTGGGATCGTGCCTCAAGGTCTTTTCAGAACTTTCTTTAGCATAGTCAGTTTGTTTCTGTGTCTCTTCCTATTGGAAGTGTAAGGTGTTGGGAGTCTTGGTTTTCCTCCCTGTCGTGCTCGTGGAGAAGTGTTCTTCACCTGACCTCGTAGCCAGTGGGACTCTTGTCTCCTCAGAGGTTTTTGTGCTTAATTTGGGACCAGTGATTTTGGGTGGTCTCTTGCTTGTCTCTTATGGTCCTAATTGTTGGGCAGTTACTTGGTCCTCCTAACATTTATTGGTTACTTTGCTTCTGTTGAAGGGTTGGGTTTGTTACAGGCTGTGGTGCCCTCAGATTTGGGCTGCCTCTCTTGTTACCCCCTCGTTAGGATTCAGTGTCCTCTATAGCTTGGGTATTGTTTTCCCAAAAGTAATGAATGCAGCTGTGGACTCTCCCCGTATTAAGAAGGAAAACATAAATTATGCTTACCAGATAATTTCCTTTCCTTCTGTATGGGGAGTCCACAGCTCCCGCCCGTGTTATTCCGTTGGGCGGCCCTACATTTTTTTCTTTTGTTGTTCTTCTGGCACCTTTTTCACCATGATATTTCTCCTACTGTTCCTTGTTCCCTCGGCAGAATGACTGGGGGATGAGGGAAGTGGGGGAGGTATTTAAGCCTTTGGCTGGGGTGTCTTTGCCTCCTCCTGGTGGCCAGGTTCTTGATTTCCCAAAAGTAATGAATAGAGTTGTGGAGTCTCCCCATACAGAAGGAAAGGAAATTATCTGGTAAGCATAATTTATGTTTTCTTCTTGTGAATGTGCAACACACTAAGATATGTGTGTTGCACTTTCACAAGCTGAACACTGCGAGTATCTGCCGCATTCTGAGTCATCAGAATGGAATTACAGGAAAAAGAGGGAAATAAATAATACAAGTATATTGCAGAAAGTTTTATATATATATGATTTATCATTTTATATTACCATCTCAACGTTTTTAATGTCCCTTTAAACTGACGTACCCGTATGCTAAATCACATGAAAGTGATGCAGCATAACTGTAAAAAATGGACAGAAAAATGACACCTGAATATCTCTATGTAAAAAAAAGGAAGATATGTTACCTCAACAATTCTTTAGTTCACAAAAGTAAGTGCTCTATCAACAGTTATCCTTCAGCTACATTCAGCTGCATGATGAAAAAGAAAAAACCACATCCAACAAGCTTCATCAGTGCTGATATCACATACTGTTTTACTGTGATCTCATGAGATTTCTTGGTAAACTTCCTTAAACTGAGGACCAAACTAACATGACTACACCTGCACATGCCAGATGCTTGCTCCCTTGCAAGTCCCAGGACTAGCATCCTGATTGGCTGCTTAAAGTCCCTTTACAATGGGATGTAACTACTGAGGACATTTTGAGGTAAAATAAATTCAATTTTTAAATAGAGTTGTTCAGGTGAGATTGTCTAGTCAGCTTTTTACATATATGCCGCATCACTTTCATGTTCTTCAACATTTGGGTATCATATCTCTATTTAATGCACCCACGCTATTCAACATGCAGATGCAAGTGAGCACTAGATTTTTTTATTTCACAATCCAGATAGAGCATACACTTGTAAACAAGTTTTAAATTTACTTCTGTTACATCATTTGCTTTGTACTCTTGGTATACTCTTTTGAAAAGCTTACCTAGGTAATAGACTCAGGAGTCAATTCAGTACTGGAATCTAACAGGTGATTGGTGGCTGCACATATATGTCTCTTGTCATTGCTCACCATAAGTGTTCCGCTAGCTTTCAGTACTGCATTACTGCTGCTAGGTTTACTCTTCAAATAAGGATACCAAAATAATGAAACTAATTTGATAATATAAGTAAACTGAAATGTTTAAAATCTCATGTTCAATCCAAATTATGAAAGTTTAATTTTGACTGCCCTTTATTGCTAAATCAGGCTGCATTATCATCCACCATGGTTGAGAAAACATAAATGTCTAATCCAATGCAGATAAAGAAAACAATCTTTTCAGTCTTCTCTTGCAGCCTCAGAAACTGAACCTGTCATTTCAATGCATGAAAAAAACTGTTGCTTGTATAATTCTCGCATGTATCTTCTATTTTGTGCAATAATTATCTTTTAACAAACGCAAGGTGATTAAAAGTGCATCAAAGCGTGTAATCTGTAATTTAGTTTTAGTTATCTGCAGTGAACAGTAGAATTGAAATTTGCAAGAGACATAATTATTTACACGGAGCTTTAAAAAAAATACACAGTCAATGAGATCTCATTATTGAAAAGCAGCTGGCTTTTGAAGGCATATGTACAACATCTGGTTCACTGGTATCTGCCAAAGAATCCATTCTGTCCACAAATTCACAGAGACACAAGTTGTTATCAAACTCAAGAGATGGTGTGAAATATTTGCCCGGGGCTATGGGTTTGGCTTAAAGGCACACTCAAGTCAAAATTTAACTTTCATGATTTATATAGAGCGTGCAATTTTAAACAACTTTCCAATTTACTTACATTAACAATATGTGCACAGTCTTTTTATGTTTACACCTTTTGGGTCACCAGTTCCTACTGAGCATGTGCAAGAATTCACAGAATATACGTATATGCATTTGGGATTGGCTGATGGCTGTCACATGATAAAGGGGGAGTGGAAATGGGCATTACCTTTGAAATATGTCAGTGAAGTTCAGGCAAAGATTTATTGCATTGTCTTTTTATCATGTATATGTTGATTATGCAAATCTACTGTATTTACTGGTCCTTTAAAATGACCTCATCTCCAAGTATGCTTTTTAAACAAGTTGGGTTAGATATTAGTGCTATATTGTGTTAATATCTCTTGACTTAATTACAAGTGAAATGTTATATGTTAGTGATTGTGCAAAAGTCTAGGGTGTGCTAATCTGGATGTTGTATAGCGCGGGTGTGCAAAGTTCCTCACATAATAGACTTCTATTGAAGTGCACTGAAAAACTCATGTCAGCTATTAATAGAGCACTAAGGTATAATAATAATAATAATACTATGGTACTTCACTCATCATGCATACACATACACACATACTGTATATATGTATACAGACACATTTACACACACACGCATATATACAGCTTGGAGTAGGGCTGAAATGATGTCTAAAATAAGCTTGGGTATTTTAAGGCAACTCCTCCCCTTTATGGTTATTAAGACATTTAGTCTACAGGGAGTGCAGAATTATTAGGCAAGTTGTATTTTTGAGGATTAATTTTATTAATGAACAACAACCATGTTCTCAATGAACCCAAAAAACTCATTAATATCAAAGCTGAATAGTTTTGGAAGTAGTTTTTAGTTTGTTTTTAGTTATAGCTATTTTAAGGGGATATCTGTGTGTGCAGGTGACTATTACTGTGCAAAATTATTAGGCAACTTAACAAAAAACAAATATATACCCATTTCAATTATTTATTTTTACCAGTGAAACCAATATAACATCTCAACATTCACAAATATACATTTCTGACATTCAAAAACAAAACAAAAACAAATCAGTGACCAATATAGCCACCTTTCTTTGCAAGGACACTCAAAAGCCTGCCATCCATGGATTCTGTCAGTGTTTTGATCTGTTCACCATCAACATTGCGTGCAGCAGCAACCACAGCCTCCCAGACACTGTTCAGAGAGGTGTACTGTTTTCCCTCCTTGTAAATCTCACATTTGATGATGGACCACAGGATGCAGACTTCTTCCTGTACCACTGCTTGAAGAAGGTGTCTTCCAGAAACTGGCAGTAGGACTGGGAGTTGAGCTTGACTCCATCCTCAACCCGAAAAGGCCCCACAATCTCATCTTTGATGATACCAGCCCAAACCAGTACTTCACCTCCACCTTGCTGGCGTCTGAGTCGGACTGGAGCTCTCTGCCCTTTACCAATCCAGCCACGGGCCCATCCATCTGGCCCATCAAGACTCACTCTCATTTCATCAGTCCATAAAACCTTAGAAAAATCAGTCTTGAGATATTTCTTGGCCCAGTCTTGACGTTTCAGCTTGTGTGTCTTGTTCAGTGGTGGTCGTCTTTCAGCCTTTCTTACCTTGGCCATGTCTCTGAGTATTGCACACCTTGTGCTTTTGGGCACTCCAGTGATGTTGCAGCTCTGAAATATGGCCAAACTGGTGGCAAGTGGCATCTTGGCAGCTGCACGCTTGACTTTTCTCAGTTCATGGGCAGTTATTTTGCGCCTTGGTTTTTCCACACGCTTCTTGCGACCCTGTTGACTATTTTGAATGAAACGCTTGATTGTTCGATGATCACGCTTCAGAAGCTTTGCAATTTTAAGAGTGCTGCATCCCTCTGCAAGATATCTCACTATTTTTGACTTTTCTGAGCCTGTCAAGTCCTTCTTTTGACCCATTTTGCCAAAGGAAAGGAAGTTGCCTAATAATTATGCACACCTGATATAGGGTGTTGATGTCATTAGACCACACCCCTTCTCATTACAGAGATGCACATCACCTAATATGCTTAATTGGTAGTAGGCTTTCGAGCCTATACATCTTGGAGTAAGACAACATGCATAAAGAGGATGATGTGGTCAAAATACTCATTTGCCTAATAATTCTGCACTCCCTGTAGATTACAAGTGGCATGCTATCATTAGCACGCGGTATTGAAATATCGTGCCTGTATTAACTTACGCTCATGTTACAAATTGAAAGTAAACACGACCACACGAGCACAAACTAAACTAAATTTGCGCTCATCAGGTTAATGCAACTGAAGTCCTCGCGTAAACGGTTAGGGCTAAATAAAAAGTTGCATCAAATCCGACAATAAATACATAAAAATAAAGTGGGAGGGGCATATTTATCAATGTGCAAGTGAATATAATATAAAGTAGCGTGCCATGTCCGCCGCACATCAATAAATGCTGACAGCATACGCTGTCAGCATTTATCATTGCACCAGCAGTTCTTGCTGGTGCAATGCCGCCCTCTGCAAATTCGGGACCAATGGGCCACTAGCAGGGGGTGTCAATCAACCCAATCATATTCGATCGGGTTGATTTCTGTGTGCGGCCTCAGAGCGGGCAGACAGCTTATGGAGCAGCGGTCTTTAGACAGACACACATATATACAGCTTGGAGTAGGGCTGAACTGAAGCCAAAAAAAAGCTTGGGTATTTTAAGGCAAATTCTCCCCTTTATGGTTATTAAAACATTTACGGCTAGATTTAGAGTTTTGTCGGTAACGACCCGCGTAGCTAACGCTGGCTTTTTTCTGGCCGCACCTTTAAAATAACTCTGGTATTGAGAGTCCACAGAATGGCTGCGTTAGGCTCCAAAAAAGGAGCGTAGAGCATATTTAACGCAAATTCAACTCTCGATACCAGAGTTGCTTACGGACGCGGCCAGCCTCAAAAACGTGCTCGTGCACGATTCCCCCATAGGAAACAATGGGGCTGTTTGAGCTGAAAAAAAACCTAACACCTGCAAAAAAGACGCGTTCAGCTCCTAACGCAGCCCCATTGTTTGCTATGGGGAAACACTTCCTACGTCTGCACCTAACACCCTAACATGTACCCCGAGTCTAAACACCCCTAACCTTACACTTATTAACCCCTATTCTACCGCCCCCGCTATCGCTGACCCCTGCATATTATTTTTAACCCCTAATCTGCCGCTCCGTACACCACCGCTACTTAATCTGCCCTCCCTAACATCGCCGACACCTAACTTCAATTATTAACCCCTAATCTGCCGACTGGAGCTCACCGCTATTCTAATAAATGTATTAACCCCTAAAGCTAAGTCTAACCCTAACACTAACACCCCCCTAAGTTAAATATAATTTTAGTCTAACAAAATTAATTAACTCTTATTAAATAAATTATTCCTATTTAAAGCTAAATACTTACCTGTAAAATAAATCCTAATATAGCTACAATATAAATTATAATGATATTATAGCTATTTTAGGATTAATATTTATTTTACAGGTAACTTTGTATTTATTTTAACCAGGTACAATAGCTATTAAATAGTTAAGAACTATTTAATAGCTAAAATAGTTAAAATAATTACAAATTTACCTGTAAAATAAATCCTAACCTAAGTTACAATTAAACCTAACACTACACTATCAATAAATAAATTAAATTAAATACCTATAATTATCTACAATTAAACCTAACACTACACTATCAATAAATAAATTAAATACAATTCCTACAAATAAATACAATGAAATAAACTAACTAAAGTACAAAAAATAAAAAAGAACTAAGTTACAAAAAATAAAAAAATATTTACAAACATTAGAAATATATTACAACAATTTTAAACTAATTACACCTACTCTAAGCCCCCTAATAAAATAACAAAGCCCCCCAAAATAAAAAAATTCCCTACCCTATTCTAAATTACTAAAGTTCAAAGCTCTTTTACCTTACCAGCCCTGAACAGGGCCCTTTGCGGGGCATGCCCCAAGAAGTTCAGCTCTTTTGCCTGTACAAAAAAACATACAATACCCCCCCCAACATTACAACCCACCACCCACATACCCCTAATCTAGCCCAAACCCCCCTTAAATAAACCTAACACTAAGCCCCTGAAGATCTCCCTACCTTGAGTCGTCTTCACCCAGCCGAGCCAAATTCTTCATCCAAGCGGAGCAAGAAGAGGTCCTCCATCCGGTAGAAGTCTTCATCCAAGCGGGGCAGAAGAGGTCTTCCATCCGATTGAAGTCTTCATCCAAGCGGAATCTTCTATCGTCATCCATCCGGAGAGGAGCGGCAGCATCCTGAAGACCTCCGACGCGGAGCATCCATCCTGGCCGACGACTGAACGACGAATGACGGTTCCTTTAAATGACGTCATCCAAGATGGCGTCCCTCGAATTCCGATTGGCTGATAGGATTCTATCAGCCAATCGGAATTAAGGTAGGAATATTCTGATTGGCTGATGGAATCAGCCAATCAGAATCAAGTTCAATCCGATTGGCTGATCCAATCAGCCAATCAGATTGAGCTCGCATTCTATTGGAGGTCTTCAGGATGCTGCCGCTCCGCTCCGGATGGATGACGATAGAAGATTCCGCTTGGATGAAGACTTCTACCGGATGGAGGACCTCTTCTTGCTCCGCTTGGATGAAGAATTTGGCTCGGCTGGGTGAAGACGACTCAAGGTAGGGAGATCTTCAGGGGCTTAGTGTTAGGTTTATTTAAGGGGGGTTTGGGTTAGATTAGGGGTATGTGGGTGGTGGGTTGTAATGGTGGGGGGGGGTATTGTATGTTGTTTTTTACAGGCAAAAGAGCTGAACTTCTTGGGGCATGCCCCGCAAAGGGCCCTGTTCAGGGCTGGTAAGGTAAAAGAGCTTTGAACTTTAGTAATTTAGAATAGGGTAGGGCATTTTTTTATTTTGGGGGGCTTTGTTATTTTATTAGGGGGCTTAGAGTAGGTGTAATTAGTTTAAAATTGTTGTAATATATTTCTAATGTTTGTAAATATTTTTTTATTTTTTGTAACTTAGTTCTTTTTTATTTTTTGTACTTTAGTTAGTTTATTTCATTGTATTTATTTGTAGGAATTGTATTTAATTTATTTATTGATAGTGTAGTGTTAGGTTTAATTGTAGATAATTATAGGTATTTTATTTAATTTATTTATTGATAGTGTAGTGTTAGGTTTAATTGTAACTTAGGTTAGGATTTATTTTACAGGTAAATTTGTAATTATTTTAACTATTTTAGCTATTAAATAGTTCTTAACTATTTAATAGCTATTGTACCTGGTTAAAATAAATACAAAGTTACCTGTAAAATAAATATTAATCCTAAAATAGCTATAATATCATTATAATTTATATTGTAGCTATATTAGGATTTATTATACAGGTAAGTATTTAGCTTTAAATAGGAATAATTTATTTAATAAGAGTTACTTAATTTCGTTAGATTAAAATTATATTTAATTTAGGGGGGTGTTAGTGTTAGGGTTAGACTTAGTTTTAGGGGTTAATACATTTATTAGAATAGCGGTGAGCTCCAGTCGGCAGATTAGGGGTTAATAATTGAAGTTAGGTGTCGGCAATGTTAGGGAGGGCAGATTAGGGGTTAATACTATTTATTATAGGGTTAGTAAGGCGGATTAGCGGTTAATAACTTTATTATAGTATCGGTGCGGTCCGCTCGGCAGATTAGGGGTTAATAAGTGTAGGCAGGTGGAGGCGACGTTGAGGGGGGCAGATTAGGGGTTAATAAATATAATATAGGGGTCGGCGGTGTTAGGGGCAGCAGATTAGGGGTACATAGCTATAATGTAGGTGGCGGCTCTTTGCGGTCGTCAGATTAGGGGTTAATTATTGTAGGTAGCTGGCTGCAACGTTGTGGGGGGCAGGTTAGGGGTTAATAAATATAATATAGGGGTCGGCGGTGTTAGGGGCAGCAGATTAGGGGTACATAGCTATAATGTAGGTGGCGGCTCTTTGCGGTCGGCAGATTAGGGGTTAATTATTGTAGGTAGCTGGCGGCGACGTTGTGGGGGGCAGGTTAGGGGTTAATAAATATAATATAGGGGTCGGCGGTGTTAGGGGCAGCAGATTAGGGTTACATAAGTATAACGTAGGTGGCGGTCGGCAGATTAGGGGTTAAAAAAAGTTATTCGAGTGTCGGCGATGTGGGGGGGCCTCAGTTTAGGGGTACATAGGTAGTTTATGGGTGTTAGTGTACTTTAGAGTACAGTAGTTAAGAGCTTTATGAACCGGCGTTAGCCCAGAAAGCTCTTAACTACTGACTTTTTTCTGCGGCTGGAGTTTTGTCGTTAGATTTCTATCGCTCACTTCAGACACGACTCTAAATACCGGAGTTAGAAAGATCCCATTGAAAAGATAGGATACCCAAATGACGTAAGGGGATCTGCGGTATGCAAAAGTCGCGGCTGAAAAGTGAGCGTTAGACCCTTTTTTGAATGACTCCAAATACCGGCGGTAGCCTAAAACCAGCGTTAGGAGCCTCTAACGCTGGTTTTCACGGCTACCGCCAAACTCCAAATCTAGGCCTTAGTCTTTAGACCGCTGCTTCATAACTTCAAGCTCCATACAGAACTTGATAAATATGCCCCTAAGACTCATATATGTGGAATGGACTATAATGTATATATACATACATATAAATGTCTAAATATGTGTATAACATATATACATATGGTATATATACTTTGGAGGCCTTTCCACTCAAATACCTGAAAACAAGAAAAATCATTTTTAATAAATTGAAATATTTAACAATGAGTTTTAATGTGTATGTTCTGTAAATATTTTACATTCCAATGTTCTTCATGTGGAGGAAATGTTCTATTTATTTTTAAATAGATATTCATATATATGTATAGATATATATTTAAAAAAAAAATACATTTATATATATATATATATATATATATATATATGTATATATATATATATATATATATATATATGTATATATATACAAATCACTAGTGTATCACTGTGTAGTCTGCGCTCCTCCCGCAATCCTGTAGAGTGAACGGAGCCCGGCACAATGGAGAGTGGGCGGGGGACACACCCCTGTGTGCAGCAATCCAATCAGATAAGCAGCCTCTTCAGGCGTATCAGCCACACACGCCAAAAACAGAAATGAATCAAAAGGTGCAGAGAAGGCGCTCTGTATGAGAGGAGAGTAGTAATCAAAGTGATAAAAAAAAAAGGGCACTATACCATATGAAAAATGATGACGAATTCCAGGCAGCAAAGTAAAAAAGTAAAGAACAACTTTATTCCATAACGTTAAAAAGGACAAAACCAGGATGTCCTGTACAGAGCCAGCAAAAGCTCTACCAACCAGGCAAGTGAGCAGATCCCCATGCAGACATGTTTCGTGCACCAGGTGCACTTGATCACTGCTTACCTGGGGATCAGCTCATACGCCCATTTAAGGCTGAGCTAGATCATTACATCACAGTAATAAAATACCTGATTGGATACCTATGTACACAATATGAGCAAACACATTTCACAACATCAAAACATTTCATAGATATATATATTAACCATGAATAAATCCTATGGAAATTTACATATGAATAAAATCACTGTCTCAATAAAGATAATATATACATCTTGATAAAGTCATAGGATTTCCACATATGTAATATTACAAATAAGACATAAAAGTGCACAAATTATAATCCCATTGCAGTATATAGAGCCGTATGAATACCGTTTGAAGCAATATATAAATGCAGCTTTAAATAACTAATCAATTTATAATATAAGAAAATTTGACATTGTTAGGTAAATGCTAATCTCAAAAGGTCTATGCTGATGTTATAAACTCAAGTAAACACATCCAGATCACGTCTGATGTTTAGTCCATCTGGTTCACTGGTTTGTAATCTAAACATCCAAAAAATCTCTTTTTTGTTCAGCAATGTCTCCCTATTACCTCCTATCTTCCATTTTGTGATATGATCAATAGCCTGTATCTTGAGAGAAGAAACATCTGAATTGTGTTTTGTTTTGAAATGTCTTGATACTGGTGTGTCGCTATCTTCATCCTCAACAGACCTAAGATGTTGCAGAAACCTATCTTTTAAGGATCTTTTGGTTTTCCCTGTATATTGAATTTTACAGAGACCACAGGTGAGAAGATAGACGACATGTGTTGTAGCACAATTAATAAAAAATCTGATGTCATATTCCTCTTTAGTTATACTAGATACAAATTTATCGCCCTCACGTATGAAACCACATGTTTTGCATACGGGACGTCGACATTTGAAGCATCCCCTCTTCTGTTTCAACCAACATTTGTTTTTTGTGGGCTTCATATCTGAGGGCGACAAATAGTTAGCCAAAGTTTTTGCTCTCTTAGGTATAAATTCACATCCTGAGTCTAGAATTTCCTTGATAATTGGATCAGAGTACAAAATCGGAAGTGATTCCTTAATTATATTACATATTTTAGTGTATTCTACATATATATATATATATATATATATATACATTTATATAAAAATAGATATAACATGCTCTTCTATGTGAAGAACATTGGAATTAAAAATATTCATAACTTCCTTCAGGTTAGCACACTTGGTCTAATATGGTGTTGAGTTAGCGTGCGGGCGATAAGTGTTAGGGTTTTTTTCAGTTTGAGCGCTTCTTTGAAGTCTATGGGGAGAAGAAGTTAACGCAGTCACGATAATTGAAGTCCTCAAGATAGCATGCTTTGGCTTTCGTTCGCGCGCAAACATTTTACTTTTAACTTGTAAAAGTTTATTTCTGCCGGTGTTTGCACGCAAGCGAAATCGCAAAATAGTAATCTGGCCCTTAAATAGTTAAAAGTGAAATGTAACAAAAACAGAAGCTGCTGAAGTTCACATTTAAATAAAGAAAATATAAATAAAGAATAACCGCTTATTGATCATCAGTCTTTGTAATCACAGTCTCTTAGATTAACAGGAACCTGAGCAATTATCATCACATGTAAACATCCACAGGCACCCACATGCATAGACAAACCCACCCAGACATTCATAATCACACAAAAACAGACACCTACAGATGTTAAACGGCACAAGCAAGAGGAGCTTCTTCTTTGTGACTGTTGTTCTTTTTCCTTGGTTAGTCCACACCAGAGAATATGCACTTCCGCAGCCTTCCTGTACAAATATGGTGGAAGATCTTTCTATATAATAACACTGTGGCAGCCACCTTGGAAACCATATGCAACTTTAAAGGCAAATTCATACAGTTTATGTATACTGTAAGAACACATAGTGGGCCAGACATAAGGCAGGTAGAGTCTAGTCACCACCAGGCCCCACGGTAGACATGACACTACTGACTGAAGTGCCAGAATGGGCTCCTTAATGTGTGGACTGATTATCAGTTTAGACCTCTGAGACCCTCAAGTGGCAGGACGCAGGTTAACCTCAAAATTACAGTTTACAGATAGACACAAATGTGATGCTGTGGGGGTGGAACTTGGCTCTAATCTGGTTTCAGAAAAAGCCTTATAGCAAGGCAGTGAGGCAAAGCAGGTCTGGCCATACATCATGCACAAATAATAATGCTAGCGACTAGTCAGGCAAAAGCAATCGGCCACAAGTGACTCTGGTACACCAAGCAAGTGCCCTGTGTTCAGTACGGGCCGACCTTTTAACCCTTCCTAGTCTCACACCTTGTAATACGCCATGACCCTTAAAATCCATTGTAAAATCTGACAATAATAAACCTTTTAGATGTAATAAGCCAAATATAACTTTTTTTTCAAATAATTTTAATGCAAGCTTTCAAGTGGGTCATGAAACTAAAAATCTTCCTTTCATGAGCATAAAATTAAAAAAATTAAAAAAAAAATTCCAATTTTCTTTATTATCAAATGTATTTTGTTTTCATGTCATTCTCTGTTGATATCTAGATAGGTAGCGTGCAGTTATCTGGAGCACTACATAGCAGGAAAAAGTGCTGCTATCTAGTGCTATTGCTAATGTATTGTAATATTGCACGCTCCTGAGCTTATCTTCCTGCTTTTCAAAAAAGGATACCAAGAAAACAAAGAAAATGTAATAATAGAAGTACGTTGAAAAGTTGTTTAACTCTTTTGCTACTAAACTTTTTTTAACACCCAAGTACCAAGCCAATTTTTAGCTTTTTTGTTTACCTACATTTAAACTCTATTGTAAGTCAAATGTCAGTGAGTGCCCCACACAAATGGTATATTGTTTTTTTTAGAGGCCCAGCAGATTCACAATATACCATTATTATAATAATAATTCATGGCATATGAGATAGCTGTAAAAAAACGTATATTTATTGCATAGATTTTAGTAAAAAATATTGGAAAAAAACAACAGGTGACGTCTGTTACTGAGACCACCTTAAAGGGACAGTATAGTCAAAAATAAACTTTCATGATTCAGATAGGACATGCAATTTTAAACAACTTTCATCATCAATTTAGCTTTGTTCTTTTGGTATTTTTAGTTGAAAGCTAAACCTAGGAGGTTCGTATGCTAATTTCTTAGCCCTTGAAGACTGCCTCTTATCTGAATGCATTTTTCACAACTAGAGGGTGTTAGTTCATGTGTGCCATATAGCATTGTGCTTACGCCCGTGTAGTTACCTAGGAATCAGCACTGATTGGCTATAATGCAAGTCTGTCAAAATAACTGAAATAAAGGGGCAGTCTGCAGAGGCTTAGATACAAGGTAATTACAGAGGTAAAAAGTATATTAATATAACTATGTTGGTTATGCAAAACTAGGGAATGTGTAATAAAGGGATTGTCTATCTTTTTAAACAATAAAATAACTCTAGTGTAGACTGTCCCTTTAATAAATTGTGATCAAGGGTAGTGAAATAGGGGCCCATACAGGCTTTTGGGGGTTATAATATAGATTAGAGAGGACCCATTATGCAGTACACAAAGTAAAGCACTTTTTTTCTTGCATAGTGATTACCTGACTATAGAGACAAAATGAATATATTTGTTTAAGAGAGGGACTTGTCTACTAGAAAATTAACTTTATTGGGGGTCTCTAGACATACTAGATTTTATTTATTATGTGTATAATATCACATTTCCAAGCAAATTCCCATTTGAAAGAGCAGGCAATTCTCTTTCAAATTTTGGTGCTTGCTGCTATGCGATCAGCGATTGAGAGGTTTGAAGAACCACCCCCCATCCAGCTCCCTAGCAGCTACACTGAGCTCCCCAGCTTAACCACTTTGTGATGTCACCATGCGCGTATGTTGTGACATCAACTGCACTCCCTTGAGACCTGGGAGTGCCGCCCACTAGTCCACCAATGGATTAATTGTCTGTCATTAACGGTGCTGTTGTGGGGAAATAAAGAACTTAAATCATGATAGTTATTGGCTGTGTTTCCATGATTGTGATCATTTTGATGTTTCTTCAATATCAAACAAAAATTACTGAAAGATTGGAAGTGAGGCCATTGTCCGCTAAACAGGGCATGTGAATTGTACTTTTGCAGCAACTAACCCCAGACTTAGCATTTAGACCTCTGACTATGACCTACAAATATCCACATCAAGAATAATCTGTCAGGGTTTTTTCCCTGCTTTGTTTGCCATGTGCTGCTGGCAGCCATTTTACTCACCTTTCTTGCTGAATCTGGTTCAGAGTGTGTGATGCTGCTCATTTCCTGCACGCCCTCTTATGGTTAGACTGTTGTACATCATCGGTGTGAGACAGGTTTTGATGTCATCACTTATTATTTAAAGGGCCTCTGTTCAGTATGCTTTGCCCTTGCGTTGTCTCAGACCTGTTTGTGAGTTCCTGTGTATTACCTGGATAGTCTGACGTCTTTTCTGGTTCCTGATCCCTGGCTTGTTCAAGACTTTGCTGTTCTCCTTGTTCCTGATTCTGGCTCGTCTGACTACTCGCTTTGGCTCCTGACTCGGCTCGTAACTTGTAGGAGACTATTAAACCTGTGATTTCTAATTACCCTGAATTTGTGGCCTCCTTTCAAAGGGTATTTGATGTTCCGGCTCGCTCCTCCTCTGCTGCCAAACTACTCATGTCCATTCAGCAAGGTACGAGATCTGTTGCTCAGTATGCCATTGAGTTCTGTACGCTTGCCGCAGAGGTTGGTTGGAACAATGAAGCCCTTGCTGCCGCCTTCTTTCATGTGCTTTCTGATGTGATTAAAGATGTGATTAAAGACTAAGTTGTTTCCAGAGATTTACCAGAGGATCTTGAGGCTTTGGTATCTTTTTTAATCCTAATTGACATCAGACTCAGAGAGAGGCCCTCTTTCAAGGAGCGCTTGCAGAAGCATCCTGTACCGTTGTCTCCTATGTTGTCGTTCCCACCCATGCCTCCCTCTCCTCCCATGTCTCCTGGTCCCAAGTCACTAGGTACTGCTGTGCCAATGCAGTTGGGATTTACGCGTCTCTCTGCGGCGGAGAGGGCCTTTAGGAGGAGTGAGGGGCTCTGTCTCTATTGCAGGTTACAGGGCCATCTTTTAAAGTTTTGTCCTACATGGCCCGTTAAATGCTCGCACCTAGGGTCCTGTCGGGGGCAGACCTCGGGTGGTTTATACTCATCCCTGTAACCGCTAAAGGAGAAACCTTTGGTCACAGTTGTCCTTTCCTGGGTGGACTTCTCCATAGTCACCCAGACTCTTTCATTTCATTGACAGTGCTTTTGTATCACAGCACTCCATTCCTGTATTGCCTCGGTCCATTCCGCTTGCTATTGAGGCCATTGATGGCAGGCCTCTTCAGCCTGTACTCGTTACTCACAAAACCACTCCATTATCCATGGCTGTTGGGGCTCTCTATTTTGAAACCCTCCAGTTCCAGGTGATTAACTCTCCACATTTTCTGGTTGTTCTGGGTTATCCCTGGCTCCAAAAGCACAATCCCAGTCTCGATTGGCGTAGGTCCAAAATTTTGTTGTGGTCTCCACAATGTATTTCCACTTGTCTTCGAAAACTAGTCAAAGTCCTGTGCACTTCTTCGGTATCTCAATTGCCTGAGGAGTACAGAGAGTTCCAAGACGTTTTTGAGAAGGTGCATGCCAGTAAGTTTCCTCCTAACCAGTCTTACGATTGTGCCATACACATGCAACCCGGAGCCATTCCTCTTCGGGCCGGAATTACCCTCTCTCGGTTGCAGAGAATTGTGCTATGGAGGAGTATGTTGCCGATGCTCTGTCTCGGGGGATCATCCGCAAATCCTGCTCTCCTGCAGGGGCTGGCTTCTTCTTCGTGAATAAAAAGGGTGGCGAGTTAAGACCATGCATTGATTATAGGGGTCTTAACCATCTTACCATTAAGAATGCTTACCCTATTCCGCTCATTACGGAACTCTTTGACTGCCTCAAGGGAGCTACGGTCTTTTCTAAACTTGATTTGAGAGGAGCATACAATCTCGTTATGATTAAGGAGGGCCACGAATGGAAAACAGCATTTAACACCAGGAGTGGACATTATGAATATCTTGTAATGCCCTTTGGCCTATGTAATGCTCCAGCTGTTTTCCAGGAATTTATTAACGATGTTCTACGAGATATGTTGAGATATGTGTGTTGTGGTATACTTAGATGATATCCTCATACACTCACCCACTCTTGAGGCTCATCGTTCTGATGTTACACGGGTACTTCAGAGACTACGTGAGAACGGCCTGTTTTGTAAACTCGAGAAATGTGAGTTAAATCAGCCTCAAGTAACCTTTCTAGGTTATGTAATCTCCATTGCAGGGTTCTCCATGGATCCTGACAAGTTGTCTGCAGTCCTGCAGTGGCCCTCGCCCAGTTGTTCTTTCGCTCTATTCAACGTTTTTTGGGCTTTGCCAATTATTATAGGAAATTTGATAAAAACTTTTCTTCCTTGGTCAAACCTATCACTGACATGACCCGTAAGGAGAATGATCCAGTCCATCGGTCACCTACTGCCAGTAAGGCTTTAGAGAGTTTTAAGACTGCCTTTGCTGCCGCTCCAGTTCTGGCTCATCCTAACCCTGTCCTGCCTTTTGTTCTTGAGGTTGATGCGTCTGAGACTGGAGTAGGTGCCCTCTTGTCTCAACGTCCTACGCCTGACGGTTCCTTGCATCCATGCGGTTTCTTCTCTAAGAAATTATCTCCGGCGGAGTTCAATTATGAAATTGGCAACAGGGAATTACTGGCCATAATTTTGGCACTCAAGGAATGGAGGCACCTTCTAGAGGGTACTAGCGTACCAGTACTCATTCTTACTGACCACAAGAATTTGACTTATCTATCAGAAGCAAAACGTTTGTCCCCCCAACAGGCCAGATGGGCGCTATTTTTGTCTTGGTTTAATTATGTGGTATCCTACCTGCCTGGAAGTAAAAATGTTAGGGCTGATGCCCTGTCTCGTCAATTTTCACCTCTGTCCAAGGAGGAGTCAGTACCTATTCCAGTTATACCTCCTGACCATATTTTGGCCACCATACGTACTTATTTGACTTCTCCCTTAGGGGAGGAGATCCTGGCTGCACAAACCAATGCACCTCCTGAGAAACCTAGTGGTAAGTGCTTTGTACCTGAGAATCTTCAAACTAAACTATTGCACACTTACCACTATCCTAAATCCACAGGTCACCCAGGCAAGAACCTAATGATTTGGTCTGTCACTCGACAATTCTGGTGGTCAATCCAATGGGGTTGCGGAACGGTCTAATCAAGCTCTGGAACAGTTCCTCCGTTGCTATGTCTCAGATCACCACAATAATTGGTCTGAACTGTTACCTTGGGCAGAGTTCGCTCGTAAAAATAGTGCTATTAATGCTTCCTCCCAGTTATCCCCGTTCATGGTGAATTATGGGTTTCAACCATCCTTGTTGCCCGATTCATTCATGTCTCAGGGAATTCCGACTTTGGAGGAGCATCTCCAGCAACTCCATTCCATGCGGATGCAGATTCAGGATTGCCTTCATCGTTCTATGCAGCGCCAAAAGTTCCAGGCTGATCGTAGGTGTCTGCCTGCGCCTTCCTACCAGGTTGGTGAGAGGGTTTGGCTCTCCTCCCACAACTTGAACCTTCATGTGCCTTCCAATAAACTGGCTCCCCGTTATGTTAGTCCTTTTCTGATACTCCGACGGGTCAATCCTGTGGCCTATGCTCTTGACCTTCCTCCTGCAATGCGCATCTCCAATGTTTTTCATGTCTCCATCCTGAAACCATTGGTTTGTAATCAGTTTACCACTGTGTTGCCTTGTCCCTATCCTATCTTTGTTGACAACCATGAAGAATATGAGGTCAGCAGCATTTTTGACTCTCGTATGTCCAGGGGTCGCGTACAGTATTGATTCACTGGATGGGTTATGGTCCAGAGGAGCGTTCATGGGTTCCCTCCTCTGATGTGCATGTCCCTGCCCTCCTCCATGTCTTCCATGCTCGTTTCCCTAATAAGCCTTTTGTCCTTCCACAGGGGAGGGGTCGTTGAGGGGAGGGTGCTGTCAGGGTTTTTTTCCCTGCTTTGTTTGCCATGTGCTGCTGGCAGCCATTTTTCTCACCTTTCTTGCTGAATCTGGTTCAGAGTGTGTGATGCTGCTTATTTCCTGCACGCCCTCTTATGGTCAGACTGTTGTACATCATCCGTGTGAGACAGGTTGCAGTCTCAGAATTGTGATGTCATTACTTATTCTGACGTCTCTTCTGGTTCCTGATCCCTGGCTTGTTCCTGACTTTGCTGTTCTCCTTGTTCCTGATTCTGGCTAGTCTGACTACTTAGCTTTGGCTCCTGACTCGGCTCGTCTGACTACCAGCTCTGGTTTTGACTCCTTGCTTGTTATTTGACTTATGGACTTTTTATTATTTTTGTTATTAATGAAGGTGTGATTATCTTTGCACTTCTTGTCTCAGTCTGATTCCTGGCACCCTGGCATAATCTTCATGACAGGAACTCCTTAGCTCTGCTACTGTCATCTAAAAATGTCAACCTTTTCCATAGTTATTTTGCAGCTATAAATATCTATGAAAACTTTCCAAGCAGGATGCTCAGATCCTTCTGTACCTGTTCATTCATATATAATGTTTGCTTAGTACATCAGGAAACCATTGTCCTCATAATTGGCAGGCAACAAATAAAGCACCATGATATCTGAAAGCATATACATTTTTCTATTCTACTCCAAGTTTGAAAGTGGAAAACATAATCTTCACTCTTTGCTGTAAGCGAGAAAGCTACAAAAGTGTGAACACCTGGACATCTTTTAATGAGGTCTCATTATGAGTCCTTAGAGTTAAGCAACTCACAGAGAGATGTGGCATCTTCATCTGTATTTTGTGTGCAGTTGAATAAGTGTATTCTATGCTTGACTCGCTGTGGAATAATTTAACCAATACATCATTTCTCCAAATTAAAATGCAAAAGAGAAGCTTATTTTACTGAAAGATAACTAAAGGACAAAGAGGCAATATTATTAAATTATTGGAATGAAATGGGAATTTTTTTACAGAGAGGGTGGTGACTGAATTGCACAGTATGGTGAGAGAAAATTAGTAGGGGTTCTGCTCACTTAAATAGACAGTCTACTCCAGAATTGTTATTGTTTAAAAAGATTGATATTCCCTTTATTTACCATTCCCCAGTTTTGCATAATCAACACAGTTATATCAATTAAATTTTTACCTCTGTGATTACCTTGTATCTAAGCCTCTGCAGACTGCCCCTTATTTCAGTTCTTTTGACAGACTTGCATTTTAACCAATTAGTGCTACTAGGTAACTTCACTGGAGTAAGCACAATGCTATCTATACGGCACACATAAACAAGTGCGTCTAGCTGTAAAAAAAATGTCAAAATGAACTGAGATAAGGGCTTAGAAATTAGCATACGCGCCTACCTAAGATTAGCTTTCAACAAAGAATACCAAATGAAGAAAGCAAATTTGATGATAAAAGTAAATGAGTTGTTTAAAAATTGTATGCCCTATCTGAATCATGAACGTTTATTTTGACTATACTATCCCTTTAAAAGGACAGTTTACTTGATTATTTTTTTTTACTTTTTGATAAGATAGATAACACCTTTACTACTCATTCCCTAGCTTTGCATAACCAACATTGCTATATTAATATACGTTATAAACTTTAAGTTTGCCTGTTTCTAAGCCCCTGCTGGCTGCACCTTATCTCAGTGCTTTTTATTAGCTTTTTAAATATTGCACAACAGCCAGACAGTGCTACTTCAAGTATTCACACCCATGAAGAATGATAATAATTATTCAAGAACCAGTACTGATTGGCTAAAATGCAAGATAGTAAAAAGCAATTAGATAAGGGGCAGTCTACAAAGGCTTAGATACAGGTAATCAATATCACAGAGGTTAAAAATATATTAATATAACAGTGTTGGTAATGCAAAACGGGGGAATTAGTAATAAAGGGATTATCTATCTTTTTAAACAATAAAAATGTTCAAGTAGACTGCCCCTTAATCTACAGTCTAGTATTCATAATATAATCATTACAGTGGCCATTATATAACTTATATACTTGCCTAGTAAAACATCTAATGACAGATTTTAAGTCTGAGCAATATATTGCAGTAGATTTTTTTTTCCCAAAAGCAATGGATCACTTTTTCCTATGGCTTGAATAGTCAATAGCATAGTTAACAGGTATATACACCAAATATGCCCCAATATCCTTTAGATTTGTTGGGAGAAGCTGCATTTTTGAATACCTGATTTAGAGCTTCCAATACAAGTTGCATTGAACTTGTGGATTGGGGACTATCTTGTCTTTGAAGTCAAACTTTAAAGATAATACAGTGTTGAGACACCTTGAGACTTTGTTAATGTATTTCAAGTGCAGCCTCACTTTTACCATTTAAAGTTGCACAGACAATGCACAAAAGTCAAAATTAAACTTTTTTTTCAGATAGAGCAAGCAGTTTTGGGAAACTTTCCAATTTATTTTCATTATCATTGTCTTTTTATATGCACACTCCTATTGAGCATGTGCAATAGTTCACAGTGTATACGCAGATGAGTCTGTGGTTGGTTGATGGCTGTCACATGATACAGGGGGCTTGCAAATTAAAGTAACTTGAAATTTGTCCGAAAAAAATCTACTGCTCATTTAAAAATTAGAGTATGTGCTATTGCATTATCTTTCTATTGTGCACTTTTTGATTATGCAAATATACTGTATTGAATCATGAACATTTCATTTTGACTTTACTTTCCCTTTAAACAGAGCATGCAATTTTAAATAAATTTCCAATTTTCTTTTATTATCAAATTTGCTTCATTATCATGGTATCCTTTATTGAAGCGTAGGCTCACTAACAATGCTATACTGGGAGCTAGCTGATGACATCTGGTGAGCCATTGATAAGAGGCATATATTTGCACCCACCAATTACTAGCTAGCTCCCAGCAGTGTATTGATAATCAAAGTAAATTGAAAAGATGTTAAAATGACATGCTCTCTCTGAATCATGGAAGTTTATTTTTTTATTCACTGTCCCTTTAAGCACCACATGTTCCACCAAAATAAACCATTCCTCTTTCAAACAGTGATATCATGTCACCCTAAATACTGAAAGAAAAATGTCAAATGATTACAGTGTAACCAAAGGATGTGGGGGTGAAAAATGAATCCACACTAAATAAAATGTAATTATTAGATTGCACCATAACTATTTTGTCAGATTGAAATATGTATGGGATTGTATAGTGTAAACAATGTAGGTCAATTAGAACTTTATTAACGCTTTTCTTCTTCCATGAACTAACTTAATGAAGCAAATTCCAAAAATAAATACATAGATAAAAATAGGTTGGTATAAGATTTCGATGAGTCAACATGCTCCTTTTCTGACAAGATAACTTTACATCACATTTAAATATTCCTTAAGTGAAAGTGTAATGATAGCTATGAAGTTAACATATACTTACTCGCTGCAATTTTCTTCTACTGAATGGAATTTACTGTTTCTAAATGACAAGATAATCATTGGGGAAAAAGATACTGACAGATGGCAAGTTAAAGACTTAAAGCTCCTACTGTCAAAATGATCTCTTCAGTTTGTGTAATCACACTGCATAGCAGGTTTAAATAGCAAGACATAATGTTACAATTATTCCCTAGACAGGTTGCCAGCAAAGGTTATTTTATTTAAGTATAAATATGGACAGCCCCTGTCAGTTCATGGTTATATATTGCACTCTGTAGTACTGTAATGGTGGTAAATAGCTTGTATAGTTTAACAGCACACTTTATATAGCACATAAGGGCTAGCCACGTTTAGCATATGACGTGCCACTCAAGTATCTGCTGCAATCTGCACTTGTTGTATACACTGCTGATGTCAAATAAATATTAGATATTATCCCTGTCAGGATATACTGGCGCCAAAGTCAGAATTTCTGCAAATAATGTTTTTTTTTTGGTATCCCATTGGTTTGCTTACATACAATTATTCGTTGATTTCTTTGTTTACTTTTGGCGTGGCCACATGCATTTGTAAACTAGTATTCTTTAATGATGTCCAGCTACAGTGTCATGGAATCAGAGATGCTAACTAGAATCTCTAGTCCTAAAATATTTAGAACTGAGACTTGGGGGCAGATTTAATAAAGGGGCGAGCAGACATAATGCGCTGTAGCATTGTGTCTTACGACCACTGCTTCTTAACTTATGTTTCTGGTGAGCCAGAAACTTCGGGAGGAGACAGCAGCATCCGCTGCTTGTTAAATCCGTCCTTAAAACCCTACCCATTATAAATGTATATATGTTTATTATGTACGTTCAGATTATTTTTTAGGTGATTTCAGAATAATTTCATAACTTTTCTATTTAAACAGCCTTGACCTTGAAAACCCATTTTGGCCTGTTTCAAATAGCATTTATTTTTAAGTGAGGTTTTTAAGTTGCGTGCAAGCTCAGTTCACATATTAATAAAATATTAATTCCTGGGTTTTTACAATCACATTTTTTTTAAATTATAAAATTGTACACAATAAAAAAAAAAATGGAAAAAAAATAGAATGACCATTTATGATTGCAAATACATACAAAGAGAGAAGAGCTCTACCAGGAACAAACAACAGCTAAGTAGCTTATTCTATGGCTTGGGTGGCCATATTGCCGCTTTAAAACAGGATACATATGAAAAATACATATGTCAGGGTTCTTATAATGGAACATTATTTAAAACATTTCTTTAAACATATGTATTTTTCAGAAGTGTTCTGTTTTGCAATATGGCCACCCTATCTATGGCGAGTTACCACCTGGGATCAGCCTCTTTTAGCCAGTTGTGCTTTTCACTGAGGTAAACTTTCCTGAAATATATCAGTCTGATCCCGAGCAAGGTCAGTCCAGACTCAAAATACCAGGCGATTCTCCTCAGAACAAAGAACATGACAACTCCAGACGATCGCTTCGGCCCATTTCTAGAGCAATATATGGCAGACATTTTGAAATTATGTTATCCATTTGCAAGAACACTGTTTCCTGCCATGTAGTGTTCCAGATGCCTACCTACAGGGAGTGCAGAATTATTAGGCAAGTTGTATTTTTGAAGATTAATTTTATTATTGAACAACAACCATGTTCTCAATGAACCCAAAAAACTCATTAATATCAAAGCTGAATAGTTTTGGAAGTAGTTTTTAGTTTGTTTTTAGTTATAGCTATTTTAGGGGGATATCTGTGTGTACAGGTGACTATTACTGTGCATAATTATTAGGCAACTTAACAAAAAACAAATATATACCCATTTCAATTATTTATTTTTACCAGTGAAACCAATATAACATCTCAACATTCACAAATATACATTTCTGACATTCAAAAACAAAACAAAAACAAATCAGTGACCAATATAGCCACCTTTCTTTGCAAGGACACTCAAAAGCCTGCCATCCATGGATTCTGTCAGTGTTTTGATCTGTTCACCATCAACATTGCGTGCAGCAGCAACCACAGCCTCCCAGACACTGTTCAGAGAGGTGTACTGTTTTCCCTCCTTGTAAATCTCACATTTGATGATGGACCACATGTTCTCAATGGGGTTCAGATCAGGTGAACAAGGAGGCCATGTCATTAGATTTTCTTCTTTTATACCCTTTCTTGCCAGCCACGCTGTGGAGTACTTGGACGCATGTGATGGAGCATTGTCCTGCATGAAAATCATGTTTTTCTTGAAGGATGCTGACTTCTTCCTGTACCACTGCTTGAAGAAGGTGTCTTCCAGAAACTGGCAGTAGGACTGGGAGTTGAGCTTGACTCCATCCTCAACCCGAAAAGGCCCCACAATCTCATCTTTGATGATACCAGCCCAAACCAGTACTCCACCTCCACCTTGCTGGCGTCTGAGTCGGACTGGAGCTCTCTGCCCTTTACCAATCCAGCCACGGGCCCATCCATCTGGCCCATCAAGACTCACTCTCATTTCATCAGTCCATAAAACCTTAGAAAAATCAGTCTTGAGATATTTCTTGGCCCAGTCTTGACGTTTCAGCTTGTGTGTCTTGTTCAGTGGTGGTCGTCTTTCAGCCTTTCTTACCTTTGCCATGTCTCTGAGTATTGCACACCTTGTGCTTTTGGGCACTCCAGTGATGTTGCAGCTCTGAAATATGGCCAAACTGGTGGCAAGTGGCATCTTGGCAGCTGCACGCTTGACTTTTCTCAGTTCATGGGCAGTTATTTTGCGCCTTGGTTATTCCACACGCTTCTTGCGACCCTGTTGACTATTTTGAATGAAACGCTTGATTGTTCGATGATCACGCTTCAGAAGCTTTGCAATTTTAAGAGTGCTGCATCCCTCTGCAAGATATCTCACTATTTTTTACTTTTCTGAGCCTGTCAAGTCCTTCTTTTGACCCATTTTGCCAAAGGAAAGGAAGTTGCCTAATAATTATGCACACCTGATATAGGGTGTTGATGTCATTAGACCACACCCCTTCTCATTACAGAGATGCACATCACCTAATATGCTTAATTGGTAGTAGGCTTTCGAGCCTATACAGCTTGGAGTAAGACAACATGCATAAAGAGGATGATGTGGTCAAAATACTCATTTGCCTAATAATTCTGCACTCCCTGTAGGTATCTCTTCCACAAAGAATATCATGGGAAAGAAGAACATTTGATAATAGAAGTACATTGGAAACTTTGGAAAAAATGGTATGCTCTGTCTGATTCACAAAAGAACATTTTTTGGTTCCGTATCTCTTTAAAGAAGCTTTGGTTGCCAATTTAATATAAGTCCTACCATTCCAGCAATGAAGTGCTTTAGCTTTAAAATTTAGTTTACCTTTCATTTTAAAATTAAGCAAAATGGTATTTTTTCTACGGATGTTGTACTGATACATTTTTTGCACCATCTAAAAGTGGTTGATTCAAAACAATGTTTGCTACCAGTGTGTTAGGTGTGCACAGTCACTAGGTTTAATGTTTAACAGCTTTAGTGTATCCTTCTTATGAGATTGCATTTGATATGCTTGATATAAATGTATTTGAGTACAATTTTCCTTTAATTGCGTGCATGTAGTGAATTGATATTAGTGCGCTCAGCCACACTAAGCTGTAATCATCAATACGGAATTCATACAGCTGCGCTTCTAATTAATTTGGACCTAGAAAAAGAAGAGAAAAAGCACCCTAGTTAATATATAGTTTTGCATAGCACACACTGATGGATTGGAATTAGGCTCTTAGATACACAATGTCATAGCGGACTACTGTCAAGAAAATACAAAAAATGCAGATAAATTTGGTTATGCAAGTGAACCGTAAAGGGGCATGAAACCCAAAAATTTTATTTCATTATTCAGACAGAACATGTGATTTTAAACAACTTTCCAATTTACTTAATTTAATTTTTTGTTGTGGTATCCTTTGTTGAAAAGGATACCTAGGTAGGCTCAGGAGCTGCACATATATGCCTCATGCTATTGGCTTACTATTGCATTCTACTAGCTCCCACTAATGCATTTATGCTCCTTTAACAAAGGATACAAGAGAATGAAGCAAATTAGATAATAGACGTAAATTGGAAAGTTTTTTTAAAATCACTTGCATGTCCCTTTACATATTCCTGATAAAGGTTGTTTTTTATATATATATATATATATTTAATTTGTATTTTAAAAAGAAACCATTAATGTGAAAAAAGTCATATTAGTGAGGCAACATTTTGAGGTAATTGTGGAAATGTTTAGTTAAATAAAATTAAAATATTTTGTTTTTCATCTGTTTTACTTTAAATAATGCAATCTACAATATCATCAGCCACAGTAGGAGCGCAATTTAAAAAAAAAAACCTCTATAAAGCCAAGGGGCATATAATGCCTGTTCGTATAAGAAGATTCATACATTACAAAAGTGCGCAATGAAAATCATAATTTACAAATCGCACAAAATGAATAATTGAACAATTCACACAAAAGTACTAAGGGTGCATCAAAAATTGTAGTAAGGTGCATTGAAAATCGTAACAAAATTGTTCACCAAAAGTGGTATTTTATCAATAAAATATGTATGTAAATATACAGGAATAATTTGTATTAAATATTCACAGTATAAATCGTAATTTAACTACACTGGATGTGCAAAAAAACACATAGAAATGTGTACTTATAAGTAAAAAATGCAATGCATTACTGTTGTTTTTTCTTAAAATGGGCTAAACATGGGCGTTCTATGGGTGTATATGAAATTGTCTCTCAAATCCCAGCATAATTCTGAATACATTTGCACCCTACAGATCTCATTGTTTTTTCTCGCAAATTATTAGTTGACGAGCTTTTAGCAAAATGCTCAAAATAAACTAATTACTCTGAAAGGAAACCCTATACATGCGAAAATAACAGCAAATTTAGGGTACAGTGCACTGAAACAGCTCAATTTGATTTGTATTAGGCGTAATATTAACCCCTTAATGACCTCAGCACTTTTCCATTTTCTGTCCGTTTGGGACCAAGGCTATTTTTACATTTCTGCGGTGTTTGTGTTTAGCTGTAATTCTCCTCTTACTCATTTACTGTACCCACACATATTATATACAGTTATTCTCGCCATTAAATGGACTTTCTAAATATACCATTATTTTCATCATATCTTATAATTTACTATAAAAAAAAATATAAAATATGAGTAAACAATTGAAAAAAACACACTTTTTCTAACTTTGACCCCCAAAATCTGTTACACATCTACAACCACCAAAAAACAACCATGCTAAATAGTTTTTAAATTTTGTCCTGAGTTTAGAAATACCCAATGTTTACATGGTCTTTGCTTTTTTTGCAAGTTATAGGGCAATAAATACAAGTAGCACTTTGCTATTTCCAAACCACTTTTTTTCAAAATTAGCGCTAGTTACATTGGAACACTGATATTTTTCAGGAATCCCTGAATATCTATATTTTTTTAGAAGACATCCCAAAGTATTGATCTAGGCCCATTTTGGTATATTTCATGCCACTATTTCACCGCCAAATGCGATCAAATAAATAAATTGTTCACTTTTTCACAAATTTTTTCACAAACTTTAGGTTTCTCACTGAAATTATTTACAAACAACTTATGCAATTATAGCATAAATGGTTGTAAATGTGTTTCTGGGATCCCCTTTGTTCATAAATAGCAGACATATATGGCTTTGGCTTTGCTTTTTGGTAATTAGAAGGCTGCTAAATGCCACTGTGCACTACAAGTGTATTATGCCCAGCAGTGAAGGGGTTAATTAGGGAGCATGTAGGGAGCTTCTAGGGTTAATTTTAGCTTTAGTTTAGTGTAGTAGACAACCCCAAGTATTGATCTAGGCCCATTTTGGTATATTTCATGCCACCATTTCACTGCCAAATGCGATCATATTAAAAAAACGCTACATTTTTCACAATGTTAGGTTTCTAACTGAAATTATTTACAAACAGCTTGTGCAATTATGGCACAAATGGTTGTAAATGCTTCTCTGGGATCCCCTTTGTTCAGAAATAGCAGACATATATGACTTTGTTGTTGCTTTTTGGTAACTAGAAGGCCGCTAAATGCTGCTGCGCATCACACGTGTATTATGGCTAGCAGTGAAGGGGTTAATTAGGTAGTTTGTAGGGAGCTTGCAGGGTTAATTTTAGCTTTAGTGTAGAAATCAGCCTCCCACCTGACACATCCCACCCCCCTGATCCCTCCCAAACAGCTCCCTTCCCTCACCCACCCCACAATTGTCCCCGCCATCTTAAGTACTGGCAGAAAATCTGCCAGAACTAAAATAAAAGAGTTTGTTTTTTTAAAAAAATATTTACATATGCTACTGTGTAGGATCCCCCCTTAGCCCCCAATCTCCCTGATTCCCCCCAAAACAGCTCTCTAACCCTCCCCCTCTGCCTTATGTTTTTTTTTATTTTTTTGGTTCTTTTTCTGTAGTGTAGCTTCCCCCCCCCACAGACCAACCCCCACCCCCTGACTGATGTATTTTTATACACTTATATCCTGCACTTTTTCACACTATTAATATATATTTTTATGCAGTGAAGCGGTTCCCACCCGCTCCTTCCC